>NC_072731.1:87743692-87869296 GCF_026930045.1 Uloborus diversus | reverse complement strand
TACTGGTTATTGCGTCATTGATATACACTGGGAAAAAAACTTGTTTTTACAGTACAATACTGGCAGCTGAGGTTCCAAAGAAAAACTAATATTTACTGTTCTAAATTGTAAAATTTGCAGTATACTGTTATAACAGAATTTTACTGTGAAATTTACAGCGATAAACTGTAAAAATAGCAGTAATATACTGTCTTTTAATGGAATTGCCCTGTGAAACTAACAATGATAAATTGTAAAATTAGCAGTAATATACTGTTTTTTTAATGGAACACTGCCCTGTAAAATGTTCAATATCAAACTGTAAAATTAGAAGTAATATACTGTTTTGTAATGGAATTGCTCTGTAAAATTATCAGTGTCAAAGTGTAAAGTTAGCAATAATATACTGCGAAATCAGCTGTACTGCGCCATAAAAGTAGCAGTAGTATACTGTTTTATAAATGATTTGAATAGTAAAATTAACAGCAGTAAACCATAAATTAAACACTTATCAGTTTTTATGCAAAAGGTTTTCCCCCCTATCATTGTCATAGCCGAAGTCAGTGCTTTTACAGCTGAAGAACAATATAGAAAAGTAAAGCAATTGATTCTGTATGTACGTTGTAGAAATCAACCTACATACGAAATCTCTGAGTTCCTTTTCTAAAGTTTTTCAACAAAAAAATTATGTTTTAGGCTATGAAAAGCGACAAGGAAGGAAACATGAAAGCCTTTTACACAAAAATAATTAACTGCTGCTAAATATAATTTTAGTGATATTAATTTCATCGTACACAAAATAAATAAATGCCATCTCTATATTTTATAAACACCTGTTGAAGGAGAAAAAGTAGCTCTATTGCAAACTTAAAAATTTACAAACAGAAGGAAATTGCAAAGTATGGTCTGAAGCTTTATTTTAAGATCAATTATAGTCGTTTCGTAAAACTAAACTTTTTGAATCATGAAGGTAGTAAGAATGAATAGGTTTTTTACATATAACTGAAAATACTACATCGTATCTCACTAAAGGTATTTTTTTCACTTCCAGCATTATTTTGCTGCTAAAATGCGCAGCATAATGTGGGAAATGTTTTGCAGTATGCAATCCATTATACCTTTAAGTTTATTATAACTTTATACATGCAATTCTGTGCATTTTTTACCTTTTTAATTTGGTGAAACAGATTATTTTCACGGTTTTCTTTTTCATCATTTTTTTTCTTTGATGTTATGAGTTGCATTTGGACCTGCCTCTTTTGAGAAATATTACTGACAAACTAACCTTGTATTTCACACCATATGGTGCAGTATTCAGCATTCACATTGCACAGATCTACACTTAGTAAGAGTCAATTCAGTAAAAAAACGAAAATTGAACAGAAAAGTTGGAAGTTTTTACAAAAAAATAAAACGTTAAACATGTCAACAAATAGATGAAATCTGGTAGTGCCAGTTCTAATCATTAAGAAACTGTATGTCCACATTTGACCCACCGTCTTCGTTGTAAACAATTCTACCCTTCTTGAAAATGGCTGCCAGAGGACCGCACCACTTTTAACTATAGATTTAAACATGCTCACATTTTCAAAATAACTGCTTTTTATTAACATTACAATAACAATAATCTATAATTTTGTTAGACAAGTGTCACATAAGATAAATAAATACCTTTGTGCTGAATAGTAAAGTCAGACCAAACAACGTAAGTGGAAGCACAAATTTGTAAATTACAGCAGACACGTGTTTCGGCGTTACAGGGAACGCCTTTTTCAATGCAAAAAATAATGAGCTTATGGATGAAAAGACATCCGACAAAAGCCTCTTCTTGAATCATCATCAAAGCGCTGTCCTCCTAGGTGTTATTAGAGTCAACCAAACAAACTTGTAGTCGATGGACGATAAATCTGGACTGTACGGACTTTTCTACAGGTATCCAAGGAATTTCCTCCACTTTTTCCCACGTTAAAACAGCAGTATGCGGCTTTGCATTTTCATGAAGAAAAATGATGTAACGTATCGTTTGGTGGCATCGCTTTCTGTGCTACGAAGCTTTTGCTTCATCCAAATGGTCACAATAATTAGCTAGCATTGTTCAATTTAAAAACTATAAAGTTAATGATTAAAACAAAGTTTAAAAAAACTTTGAGTTTATATTTTGTCTTGTAGTGCGATTTGAATTTTCCCAATGTATAATGAAATCGCTATTATAAAAACATAAGCTCATTTCATAAAAGTTACTCTGCTGAACTATGTAAACCGATGTTAGAATATAAACTTTTAAAAAGATGTGAGCTGTTAAACCTTTTTTTTTTTCACGGAAGGGATTCTAAATTTAACGAAAATAGGTCACACAGATTTAACATACACACCGCAGATATGTGGAAAACCGAAACTTCTTGTCAAACATAAAAAATGCTGTATTCCGGTGAAAGAATTTCATTCCCAATTCAACAGAACCATGCAAAAACATTTTCACATATCATTCTGATATTTTACTACTGAAATTCGTATGCTCATTTGAATAATCAAACATCCTGCTACAGATTCAAGGAAGGAGAAATATTTGAAAGGAACTGAAATCTCTCTGTTGCTGATTTAATTTTACGTTTGAGTTTCCACCGTTCTGAGCTTAATTCTTTTTATACGTGATATGTAGATGCTTGTGAATCCAATATCTAATATATATTCGCTCTGATCGTTATCACTATGAGGTGCCCTTGTGTGTGTGTATATATATATATATATAGTGTGTCCTGAAAAAGACTGACTGTTTTCAAAAATTTCTAACGGGGAAATGGTTAATGATAAAAAATAATTTTTGCAGAAAATTCATGTGATGGGCCGTAAGTTTCGTCTCCCAGAATTCCAAGTTTTAGTTCAAAATGTTTCCCACAGATGGCGCTGCAGACAGTAAGCCTCTAAGTCAAAAAATAATTATTGGAATTCACCAATTTTTCCTCCGATTGTTACATGTGGTTGCAGCCGGCGGCAGGCATTTTCAGAATATTGTTGTGTAATTTTGTTTATTAGAAATATTTTCGAAAACCTATGATGTATTTTTCTGTCTTTCTTTGATTTACGGTCTTATACAATCTGAAGCGCCATCAATTGGATAAATTTTGAACGAAAATTTGCAACTTTGAGCAACGAAACTTGCGGTCCACCACATGAATTTTCTGCAAAAAATTTTTTATCATTAACCATTCTCCTGTTATGAACTTTTGAAAACAGTCAGTCTTTTTCAGGACACCCTGTATATATATATATATATATATCTTCTGTGCGTCGGTTTGTCACCATAAGGCTTTTAAACGGTTGGACCGATTTTGATAAAATTTTTGTGTGTAATTAAGTTGTGGCAAGCATAGTTTCGAAGCGCGATGGATCGAATCGGAAAAGTTTTTGGTAATTAATTAATTAATTTAAACATTGGATGGTTATATCTCCCAAATGATAATATTTATTCTAACCCATTGTTGAGTGTGAACTGAAATAAATATTTAACCCGTTGCCAAAGGACAATAAGAAAGCGAGCTCTGCTTTTTATAAAGAAACTAGCATTCCCGTACCCGGCATTGCTCGGGTAATGGAATTAGCAGGGGTTGACAGTGCTTGGTGCACCTAGTTTCGAAAATCCCCTATAATAATTACTTATTACCTATAACTTTTTCTAATTTGGGGAGGATCCCGTGGCCCCTGAACTCCTTACATATATGCCTTTGTCCTTAACCGATCTTTAACTGTTATTAACGATCCTTTTAAAGTATTGATTATCTTTGCAAACACAGGCCATCCACATTTTATTGATATACCTATGTTTAAGCAAGAACTTCTTTGTATACAACATTTTTAGTTTTTTTTTCTGGTGCTAAAATTATTAAGCTGCTTGATGAACTGACTTTGGAGAAAGCTACATAACATTGGCCATGTGAAAAAAAGTCTTCTCTTAAATTGGTCCCTGCTACTTTTAATGTCTGTCCTTGTGATTTATTAATGGTTATTGCAAAGCAAACTTTAACAGGAAACTGTACTCTTCTAAATTCAAAAGGATAGTTCGCCTGTGATGATGTTCTTAAAAACTTCGTTTCTAGTTTTGAAGAAATGAAAGAAATAGACAGAAACATTATGATTTGACTTGAGAAAAACCTCAAAGAACCACGTGAGAAACAAAAACAATATCAAATTTATAGTTCGCTATCGACCAAAAGTTGAGATGAAGTACTGAATAATGATTTGAATGGAGGAAAGCCTTCGAAAATAAGGGATTTGAATTCAATGACAGGTTTTAATTTCTCAGAAATTAAGAGGTTTTAATTAATTTCTCCCGAACTAATTGAGATTTCGAAAAATCCTTTCTTAGTGGTTACTTTCGTAATCATGCGGACATGCCTGCCAAATTTCAAGTCTGAAGCTTCAGCGGTTTCGGCTGTGCGTTGATATATATATATATGTATATATATATGTATATATATTATCTCAGGACATTGATTTTTATATATTAAGATTTCCTACTGTGATATGTCAATTGAGAATAGATAAAACGTAGAAAGAGAGAGTGAAGCCTTCATTTCTCTAGAAAGGAATGATTTTAGGTCCCGTGATATATTTTAAAGTAAAGTACTGTAAGGTTCACGCAAAACGTGTATTCTGTCGTCGAAGTTGAACCATGTGACCGGATCGGTGCTTTAGGTTTTCCTAACTAAATGATCAGAAAGTACCGTACATAGCAACATTTCTTTCTTGGCTCAAATCCATCTTAGTTTTGGCACCAATGTCAAGAATACTTTAAGGATTATCTAACTAATTAGTACATTATTAAAGGAAAAGATGATGGTATTTAAAGACGAAACAAATTTTATTTTCGTCCAGACAAATTTCAACAGGGTAGTTCTGTACACAAAAGATCAGTGCAGTGGAAGATCTTTATCTTTGGTGGAAAGAACAAATTAGGCACTAATTGAAGTTTAAAAAGTTTTCGTTCAAAAGATTGAACCGCTAATCGGCTTCGCCCACTGATCGGCTGGATTACAGTAACGTGGTGGCTTGGCAACTTTGGATATAAACAATAGAGTTGCGTGATCATTTGTTTACATTTTAAAGCTACTGTTAATGTAATTTATTGTATTTTTTCTCTATTTGGCGAAATATTTCAAATTACAAAAAAATAAAACAATATCAAACTGTAAAATTAGAAGTAATATACTGTTTTGTAATGGAATTGCTCTGTAAAATTATCAGTGTCAAAGTGTAAAGTTAGCAATAATATACTGTGAAATCAGCTGTACTGCGCCATAAAAGTAGCAGTAGTATACTGTTTTATAAATGATTTGAACAGTAAAATTAACAGCAGTAAACCATAAATTAAACACTTATCAGTTTTTATGCAAAAGGTTTTCCCCCCTATCATTGTCATAGCCGAAGTCAGTGCTTTTACAGCTGAAGAACAATATAGAAAAGTAAAGCAATTGATTCTGTATGTACGTTGTAGAAATCAACCTACATACGAAATCTCTGAGTTCCTTTTCTAAAGTTTTTCAACAAAAAAATTATGTTTTAGGCTATGAAAAGCGACAAGGAAGGAAACATGAAAGCCTTTTACACAAAAATAATTAACTGCTGCTAAATATAATTTTAGTGATATTAATTTCATCGTACACAAAATAAATAAATGCCATCTCTATATTTTATAAACACCTGTTGAAGGAGAAAAAGTAGCTCTATTGCAAACTTAAAAATTTACAAACAGAAGGAAATTGCAAAGTATGGTCTGAAGCTTTATTTTAAGATCAACTAAACTTTTTGAATCATGAAGGTAGTAAGAATGAATAGGTTTTTTACATATAACTGAAAATACTACATCGTATCTCACTAAAGGTATTTTTTTCACTTCCAGCATTATTTTGCTGCTAAAATACGCAGCATAATGTGGGAAATGTTTTGCAGTATGCAATCCATTATACCTTTAAGTTTATTATAACTTTATACATGCAATTCTGTGCATTTTTTACCTTTTTAATTTGGTGAAACAGATTATTTTCACGGTTTTCTTTTTCATCATTTTTTTTCTTTGATGTTATGAGTTGCATTTGGACCTGCCTCTTTTGAGAAATATTACTGACAAACTAACCTTGTATTTCACACCATATGGTGCAGTATTCAGCATTCACATTGCACAGATCTACACTTAGTAAGAGTCAATTCAGTAAAAAAACGAAAATTGAACAGAAAAGTTGGAAGTTTTTACAAAAAAATAAAACGTTAAACATGTCAACAAATAGATGAAATCTGGTAGTGCCAGTTCTAATCATAAAAGACATCCGACAAAAGCTTTAGGCTTTTGTCGGATGTCTTTTCATCCATAAGCTCATTATTTTTTGCATTGAAAAAGGCGTTCCCTGTAACGCCAAAACACGTGTCTGCTGTAATTTACAAATTTGTGCTTCCACTTACGTTGTTTGGTCTGACTTTAAGTGTCACATAAGTCTGACTATGCGAAGAAAAATTCATACGCTGTAGTACATCGTACTGTAAACTTTAATCTTTACTGTTGCTCTCATTATGAAGTTGGCTTTAAATTTTGTTCTTTCGATTTTAACAAAAATACGTGCAGTAAATAATAAAGTACGTAGCATTCTGTTTTGACTCCTTCGATTTTCATAACATGTAAAAACAAAGAATCAGTGTTCCAAAATTTACTGGAAATTTTTTTTAAAAAGTAAATGAAAAAAAATGTACTTCTAATTTAGCTCTAGCAACAGAAATTTTTGCGTACCGGTGATTCTTGTAGTGGTAATATTCAACTGTCCTTAAAAACTAATATTGAATTAAAAATTTAAAACACTCAGATCTAAATGAATCGTATGACCGATTATGTTTCAAACAAAAATAAAATTTAGTTTATCATGTTCCAATACATAGTTCTTGATTGTAACATAGAAATGGACAACGGGCCACAAAAATCAGCTTCAGAGGCCCAATATGGTACGCAGAACGTAGGCTAGGCTCCAATGGCTAAGAACGCTCTAAAACTCATAAGCATTTGCGATTCCAAATTACATGCTTAAACACAAAAATATAAGTGAAAAGAGATACTTAAAAACTTCTATTGCCGGGACTCATGTCCCACTAAGTCTAAGTGAATCATTGCAATATCGTTCAGACTAGAGGCTTCTTTGAAATTCCACGAGGAGCACAACCGCAATTTTCTCTCACAACAGAATTTTCATTTTCGTCAGATTTAACATTCAGCGTTTCTGTCACTTCGCAATTTTCGTTATCCCAAATTCTATAACCTTTTGTATGAAACGCATATCCTACCATGAGCATGACTCTTTGATTAACTCTCATATCAATTTGTTTATTTTCTGTTTTGGAAGTCCAATATATGAAATACAGCCAAAAACACGAAAGTGTTTAATAGATGGCTTTCTTTCCCCAAATAGCTCAAAAGAGGTTTTAGTTTTTCCTTTTAGAACCGCTCTATTCCGTAAGTAGTGGAAGTACATTACTGCTTCGGCTCAAAATTGCTGAGGAAAACCCGATTCATTTAAAAGTGTCCTCAATCCATTCATTAATGTTGAGTTAAAGTGTTCTATGACGCTACTTTTTTAACTGAAGGATTTGGTTGTTTCGATTCTTATACCCTGGTCGTTTAGGTAAATTTCAAACCGGGAGTTCAGCAATTCCTTTCTGTTAGCGGATCGTATTGTTTTTATTTTCTTTCCCACAAATCTCTCTGTTCTCTTTTGAAACTTGACTAAGTATTCGAAAACCTCACTTTTCGTTCTTAAGAAATAGACCGAAGACTTTCTTGAAAAAGCGTCTATTTTTGTGAAAGTAATCTCTCCCCCCCTAAGGACTCAACTGCTAAGGAAACCATTGCATTTAAATGCAAAAAACCTTACCCGGCTTTGGCTTGAATCTCCGTTACAGGTTTAAACGAAATTCTCCGATTTTTCGCTACTTTACCGGATAACAATCTGACACATTTTTACTTTTTATCTGCAGTGAAAGGCAGTGAAGTACAGAATAACACTTTTCAGTATTTATAATAGTTTTTGTCATCATCATAAAAACGTTGATGCCAAACTTCAAGACTCAAAGGGCTCGTTAGGCTGATGTGGGATAGGCGGAATGATTTTGGTTGGGAAATAGTACATACCGACGCACATTAAACTAGCTAATCCTCTTTTTGCGCCAGTTGTTTAAAAGTTAAAATGTAAGGAAATTGACGTGTTCAACTTTACAAGAGTTTCTAATAATTAAAGTTCTACTGTAGTTCTCGAGCATCTACTTTTCTAAATGAGCATGTCCTTCAAGGCGAATAAAATATGACAAACAATGCATTAATAATGTAATTATTCTACTTTAAATTTAAAAGCGGTAATTTTCACGAGAACGCAACACTGCCAGATTAGAAATGAAAAGCTGAAAACTTTAAAATATAGGCAGGCACGGGCCGAACTTAAATATTTTGGGAAGGCGTATAATCTCAATTTGTTGAATGGAACTCACATATTTGCCGATTAATAAAATACTGGAACATGCACACATTAAATATGCACAATTAAGTACAATATCTAATGAAATTTGGACATTCGAGCATTCAAAAATTGCAACATTACAATTATGTCCCCAAATTTTCTAGATCGTCAGACAAAATTTGCCCAATATGGCAATTTTTGGGAGGTCATACAGACGTCCCCAGGCCCGGATTACACAATAGGCCAACCAAGGACCTGGCCAAGGGGCGCAAGCCGAAAAGGGCGCTCGTCGCAAAGGTGAAAAAAATAAACAGCTTGCTGGGGGGGGGGGGGGGATCGACGCGTTAGTATATGGAAAAGCAAAATTAGATGACAACCAGCGCATAAAAACCAAAATAAAAAGAAAAAAAACGAAGTAGAATAGGTTCGAGGGCGCCAAAAGAAAGAAAAAAAAACAAGAAAAAAACTCTTAAGTCGCACAGGTTTGAGGGCAATAAATAAATAAACAAACTGAAGGCGCACAGATTCGAGGGCGCACCGGCCCTCGGGCCGATGCGCCGGGGGCAGGCTAGTTCGTCCCTGGCTTTGCCAAAGTAATAAAAACTTTTTAACAAAAAAATTGGACCGCCGAAAACATTGAAAAGCAAAAAATAATAAACCATTTTAATTAAACCTTAATAACTAAGTTCTTAAACTGATGTAAGTATAACTAAGTATATATTTTTGTAATAATTTAGAGTTTTTAATTAACCTTAATAACTCAGTTCTTAAATTAATGTAAGTATACCTAAGTAGTTTTGAGTCGGTGCCAAACAAGCAAATTAATTATTTTTGTAAAGCGTGAGGCGCAGCGGTGGCGTATGGCGACACGCCCCTTCGCCGGAAAATGCCGAGCGTTCACGAAGTTAAACCCGAACGTCGTCGAGTGGTCTCGAAGAAGCACGTGTCGAGTATTTGGCTGCTACTGAGCTTTTGCCTCATATACAACAGTCAAAATGTTTATATCATTGTTCATCATACTGAAGAAGGATTTCTCATCTTGTTAAAAGCTCAAATAAATGGTTTTGTGGGTCATAGTATTATTCAGCGTAAGTATGGCATAACAACTGTAGCCGTTAATTGCATACATGATCCTGAAGATTTTTCTCACTGGTTGTTTGCCTCTCTCGTGCGAGGTCCCAAAGGTTTCAAAGCTCTAACGAGAGGTACTTTTTGTTGTATACGATCTACTAGTATTCATGATTTAATGATGGCGTGTGGAGGGAGCATTTTTTGAAACATTTATGTTTATCGCCGGACATTTCACATTACATTGCTAATTTTATTTGGTTATTTCTTTAAATTTAGGTAATTTAGGGATCTTTGTTTATTTATTGTTTGGCACCGACTCAAAACTACTTAGGTATACTCAAACTACTTACATTAATTTAAGAACTGAGTTATTAAGGTTAATTAAAAACTCTAAATTATTACAAAAATATATACTTAGGTATACTTACATCAGTTTAAGAACTTAGTTATTAAGGTTTAATTAAAATGGTTTATTATTTTTTGCTTTTCAGTTTTTTCGGCGGTTCAATTTTTTTGTTAAAAAGTTTTTATTTTATAATTTTTTGTGGCTATAAGCTACTAATGTGGCTATAATCTGTATGCTTATATTTTTGATTACTTTTAAAATAGCTACCTACCTTACTTTAGCTATTAACATATATATATATATATATATATATATACAGTGGCTCCCAAAAGTGTTCGTACACCTACGATTTTCAATGAAATAGGCCATTATCTATTGGTTAAAATTAATATTTCGGAATAGGTATTTTATTATAAGATGTATGATCTATATTTAACAAAACTAGATGAAAATTTTTAATAAAACATTAAAACATAATTTAAAAAAAAATCAAAAACCAAAAATTGCCGGAAATTTTATCTCACAAAAGTCTTCGTACACTTTGAAAAAATGTCAAAAAATTAGTAAATAATCTAACTTTTTACAAAGTTATTATTTAGTAGAACATCATGCAGTATCAACAAGAGCTTTTAAACGTCTGGGAATAGATTTCATTGTTTTTTCTTTCTTTTTTTGCGTAATTTCTGAGTAAGTGTTCAACCCCAGTTTGAGTCTTATTGTTTCTAGCTTTTTTTCGTTTCAAAGCTGTATTTTCGTAATCTAGCCCCCAGATATCTCTAAATATGTTACATTAAGTTCAAATCTGGAGATTGAGTTGGGTATTTCTAAGCTTTAGGACAATTTTTGAGGCACCAAACGCAAACGTGTGCTTCTTATCGTTATCTCGATAAAAAACAAAGTTGTTTCCGATTACCAAATTTTGGGCTAATAGTTTAAAATTGTTTTTTAAAATATTTAAATGAACAGCATGATTCATTATTTCATCAAAAAATTCCAAATTTCCAAGTCCTGATGCTGTAATGCACCCTCACACTAAAACACTTTCACCGTCCTGATTAACTGATCCAACTAAGTTCTTCAGATTAAATTCCTCATTTTTTCTTTTATTTACAATTATACAACAATTTAACCCAAAATGTTAAATTTATTTTCATATATAAGTAAGACGTTGTTCCAAAACGTTTTAAGCTTATTTATCATTGATTTTGCGACGGAAAGCGTAAGCTTACTGTTATTCGCACGAACAAGAAAATTTCTGCAGGAAGAGGTCCCATTTAATCCAGTTAATCAGAGAACTTGGCGAACAATTTTAGGTGAAAATTAAACGTAAAATGTTTCATTCAATTCTGCAGAAATTTTTTCAGCACTCAAATGTGTATTTTTCATAATTTTTTTAACTGTAAACCTCCGATCACGCATTGTTAACTATGCCAGTTGACCTTTTCTTACCGTGTTTTCGATCCTATTCTTGTCTTTAAAGCATTTTATCAAGCACTTCACTATAGAATGGTATAAATTACCTTATTTAGATACATTTCAAACCAATTTACCGCTACTGTGAGTAAACAATTCAAATTTCGAATGGTGTTTGTGGTGTTTTTCAAATATCAGTCATTTTAAAGTAATAAGCACAATATTAAGAAATAAATAAACAAAAAATTAAAGCCAAATGACTTTTAAGGGTCGACACAATGCAAAAATAATAAAAAAATGACATATGATAGTTTTAATCATGAATTTATTCGAAAAAATTTGAGTGTACGACGACTTTTGTGGCGCATTATTTCTCCGTCTCTTCATTTTTTGACAAATTTCAAAAATAAAATCTGGCAATATTTTGAAAAAAACTACTGAGTTTTATTCAGAATGGCATAAGAATGGTGTGAAAAAAAATTGGACTTCATATTCAAATTCAGTTTTGCGTTATTTTGGTTTTACTACAAAATTTCAAGGTGTACGAACACTTTTGGGAGCCACTGTATATATATATATATATATATATATATATATATATATATATATATATATATATATATATATATATATATATATATATATATATATATATATTCGTATTTTAACAATTATCTGTTGTGTTACATAAATAATTTTAAAAAAGCAGGCTTTATATACTAACATGGGTAGGCCTACAAAAAATGCTGCTCGGATGAGGAAAAGATGTTTAGAAGAATCTATTAATGAGAAAGAAAAAAGGTTGGAAGCAAACAGAAAGAGAATTACATTAACACGTTCACAGGAGAGTTTAGGTCAGCGCGAGGAAAGATTGTCGAGAATGAGAAGCTACAATAACGATAGGTTATTGCAAGAAGGTGATAAGCAGCGCGCTCGTCGTTTAGATATGATAAGAGAGCGACTTTCAAATGAGAGTGAAGAGCAACGCGCTCATCGTTTAGATCTGATAAGAGAGCGACTTTCAAATGAGAGTGAAGAGCAACGCGCTCATCGTTTAGATCTGATAAGAGAGCGAGTTTCAAATGAAATTGAGGACGAACGTATGCTGCGTTTGGATGCTGCTCGTAACCGTTCAGCAATGGTGGTACTTCACGAATCTTCCGAGGAGAGAACTAATCGTCTGAGCGCCATGCGACAAGCAGCTCGCGAGCGAAGAAACCAGTGTAACGCAGAAAACTTTAAGAAATCAATTAATGTTTATGCTGACTTGTCGTATTCAATATGCAAAAAAAAAAATTGTATCCTCAGCAACGTAGGAAATTGCAAGCTAAAAATTTATTCTCTATTTTGCCTAACGAACTGGTAGCTTTAGGTAATATAATTACTTGTTCACGATGCTCAAACAATATTAAAAACATAAAACTCCACCCCAGGCCTATTGGAACAAAATGTCGGTAGCTGCAATACCTATAGAAATTGATGAGTTATCGGAAATTGAGAAACGTTTTATTTGCAGAGTAGTGCCATTTCTCTTAAAATAATAAAAGTTCAAAATCGTTTGAGCCAAGACTGGTGCAAAGGGCAGGCAATCCTTTTTGCTCAGGATGTGGTCGAGCTGGCGGAACAACTTCCACTTGAACCTAATCAAACTGGATTAGTGCTCGTAGTAGAAAGTCGTGAAAATTTAGAACATTCTAAGGAGTTTCAAATTGATATAGGTAAACTTCAAGTGGCATTGCAGTGGCTCCTAAAGAATAATGCACTGTACACTGTAAAAAATCTCGGAAAACTCTCTGAATATATAAAAAAGTTTTCCGTAATACACAGATTCGTACGCCCTCCGCAGTTTTCTGCTATAATCAAAAACGTTTCCCGTATAGCAAGAAAGTAAGAGTCGACGCATGCGCAGCTCACAATTTTATAGTCCAGCAGCAAATCTAAACTAAAACTTTCGAAAGCACGCAATGAAAACAAGTGCTGTGACTCATGTATGCGAAGTAACACTCATCAAGGGGATTAGTAGAAGTTTTGTTCCTCGCATGAATTCACTGAAGATAATTCTAAAGTCTTATATTTTCTTGCATATATATCGTCATAAGATTGAATTTGAAGCTATGTCACTTATTTTTAAGTACGAAGTGCAAATTCTCGACGCATGCTCGCGGAAGGAATACAAACTGAAATTGAAAACCAAATAACTACCGAGAGGACGCCATGTAAATTCATTGCGTCGCATAACTTGTGTAGGTAATTTACTTTTTTCTTGGATACTTTTCTTCTTTCTACCAAATGGGTAATTTTTGTTGGCAGAATTTTATTCTGTCATAAAAATCATCTTTTTGGTGACCAAAGCCTGCAAAAGACCACCACCGACGAATAGGTAAGTCGCTTTGCAACTCTATTACTTTAAAGAGATTTAGTTCATATAAATCTCGTTAAAAAAAAAACTATTTTCTTCAGTATTATTTTTTCGTTGTGAACTATTGCAATTTGAAAATATTTTACATTACATAGAACACATATTTAAAGTGCAAGTGTGTCTAGTTTTATTCTGTAAAATTTATGAATTGAAGATTATAAAAAAATTTAAATATGTGTTATTGTGTACTTTGTTTTTATGTGTCAATCTCAGTTAATATTTGGCTATGTATCAAGCATTATGAATTAAATGTTATAATATGCAAATTGTCAGGTTTGATAGTTCGTCTTTAAGGTTGCATGTTTTCATTCTCTTGTAAACAGTGTAGCTAGATTGTATGAAGTAAAAAAAAAAAAAACTATCTCTTGTAATTAGGAACATAGTGCTTCAGTATTATCTAAATGACGATATCTCTTTAAATATTTGCATTAGCGAAACGCTTTAAATTAGTTAAATGTGTATTAATTTATTTAACAAATAGATACATATATGTATTTAAAAGTGTCTTCATTTTTTTCGTTTTACGAGCCTCAATTTTACCAAAAGCTAAAAAAAAAAAGAAAAAAAAAGACTTAATAAAATAATTTTGTATTTTTACACCATATTAAAGTATTTGACTTATAATTTATATGATACTTTGATTTATAATGTATGTGATACTTTGATTTATAATGTATATGATGTTGCTTTTTCAAGGGGGGGTGGGCGCTTCATAGCATTTTATGGGTGCACCATCACTTTTATGGTGGGGGAGGGGTTATTCTCGTATATATGAAATGGAATAATCATGTAATAGAGTTCAATGTTTTAATAAATAAAATATATAATGCATTTTGCGCACACTGTAAAAATAAAATCAGTAACCTATTTTGAATAAGTATTTATATTTGTGATGAACTGGAAAAGGGCAAGAACAGAAGAATCAACCCGAATGGTTCCAGCAGGGGGACTTGGTGTCATATTTAAATTCATCAATTTCTCTGTTGGTACTTTTCGGTACACTTTGTTCGTCAGAGAAATTGACTTGAGGTGAACGAATTCCGGAACGCGAAGGGTAGGTAAGTCCTGTCAAATTTTATCCGAAGATAAAAGCTATCAAGTTTGATACAAGATATGTTTTTAAGTTCTGCATTAAAAATACAATATGTTGATAGTTTTGTCTTGAAAATATTGAGAGAAAAACTGAAGTTTAAGATTGTTTAACAAACAATCCCCACTTTTCAGAAGGTACCCCCACTCCAATTCCCCGACGATTTTGTGATTAGGAATGAAACTACTAGATTATTTCATAATTTTTCAAAAATTTATAACTGTGCATATGTTATGCTGTTAACCATGCTATTTGTCATTAGAAATTCCAAAAAAAAAAAAAAAAATCCACGAATAATTCTAAAATTGCTTGTATTATTGCTCTTAGATATGAAAGAATTGAAACTGATATGGTATGCAATACTATAATAAAGAATTATGTTTTAGAAAAAATCACGGAAAAAGGATTCCGAAATTCTCGGAAACGTTTTTGAAAATTGTTTGGAGAATTCCGAAATACTCGGAAACGTTTTCGAAACTTTCATGAACCACAGCTGCACAGAATACTCAGAAACATTTCTGGAAATTACGGAAAGAGGATTCCGAAATACTCAGAAACGTTTCTGAAAATTACAGAAAGAGGATTCCGAAATACTCAGACACGTTTCTGGACATTACAGAAAGAGGATTCCGAAATACTCAGACACGTTTCTGGACATTACAGAAAGAGGATTCCGAAATACTCAGAAACGTTTTTGAAACTTTTATGAACCACAGCTGCACGATATACTCAGAAACGTTTCCGAATTTTTTTTACAGTGTATAAAGCTGTTCGTGTGCATTTTCCTACTGTGATCGATATTTCTACGATAACACAAATTGCTGACGAATTTGCATTTTGTCATCTATTGTACGTTAGCTTTGTTGTACAAACTAACTTATTTGGTTTCCGCTGAAAAAAATATATAACTCCAACATTTTCTTATTGTTAGTACTACTGAATCCAACACACATTTCTTCAAATATCTCGAAAACTCATTTCTGCAGATACTGCCGCTTACCTGCCCACGGCAGTACACACAAGAGACATACAGGTCTGAAGCTCATTCATTGTGCGCTTTTTTTTTTTTTTTTTTTTTTGTAATACCCAACTCAGAATCAAAAAATCTTGGAGTGAACAACTAATCACCCCCCCCTTAGGGTAGGAATTTTTCCCTCAAATTTATAGGGGAATTACTTCAGGCTATACCCTTTCTAATAAAAAAAAGTATTCAAAATCGGACTATTCTGTAAAAAGCTATGTGTGGTCATACATTAAAAAATATATATATATACGTGTCGACTTGAGAACCTCCTCCGTTTTTTCGTCGGTTAAAAATAGTATGTCACCATCACTAAACTTCGCCCTATTTTTTCATACAAATCCTGAATATAAAAAATGTTTGACGACTGGCACTGAAAACTAACCCTAATCACAAGTACCAGAGATTGAGAGGTCTACACTGCCGTGTGCAGGTAAAGGGCTATAACTGCAATTTTATCTTTTTTTTTTTTTTTTTTTTTTGCATTTTGTCATCATTGTTTGTACGTTAGCTTTGTTGTACAAACTAACTTATTTGGTTTCCGCTAAAAAAAATATAATTCCAACATTTCCCAGTTGATAGTACTGAATCCAGCGCACAATTCTTCAAATATCTCGAAAACTCATTTCTGCAGATACTGTCGTTTACCTGCTCAAGACAGTACACACGAGAGACATACAAGTCTGCATCTCATTCATCGTGAGGTTTTTTTTTTTTTTTTTTTTTTTTTTTTTTTTTTTTTTTGTTATACCCAATTCAGCATCAAAAAATCTTAGAGTGAACTACTAATCGCCCCCTTTCCCCACCCTTAGGGTAGGATTTTTTCCCTCAAATTTATATAGGAACAACTTCAGGCTATACCCTTTCCAATAAAAAAAAAGACTATTCTAAATCGGACTATTCTGTAAAAAGTTATGTGTGGTCATATATAAAAAAAATCTGTGAGTGAACAACAAATCTCCCCCTTTTCCCACCCTTAGGGTAGGAATTTTTTCTCCAAATTTATATGAGACCAACTTCAGGGTATAACCTTTCCAATAAAAAAAGAATTATCAAAATCGGACTATTTTGTAAAAAGTTATGTGTGGTCATACATTAAAAATCTGTGAGTGAACAACAAATCAACCCCCTTTTCCCACCCTTAGGGTAGGAATTTTTTTTTTTCAAAATTTTTATGGGACCACCTTCGGGGTATACCCTTTCCAATAAAAAAAGAATTATCAAAATCAGACTGTTCTGTAAAAAGTTATGCGTGGTCATACATTAAAAAAAATATATACGTGTC
Source organism: Uloborus diversus (assembly GCF_026930045.1). NCBI lineage: Eukaryota > Metazoa > Arthropoda > Arachnida > Araneae > Uloboridae > Uloborus > Uloborus diversus. Next base: position 87,852,186 of record NC_072731.1, on the reverse strand, counting down.
GAATTGAGAACCTCCTCCGTTTTTTCGTCGGTTAAAAAACTTATTAGAGGTAAGTCACACACAGGAAAATTAGCAAACATCACGACCTGGAGAGTGTTCAGCTATAAAACTTGTTACTGAAACTGTTTTTCTCTTGATTCTTTAAATTACGTCAGTAAGTATGCGTGTTTTGCAATTAAGAATTTATTAATTCGTATTTATTTATGACTGCTAATCACCAGGAGCATCGGAAGTTTTTTTTTGGGGGGGGGGGGGTCAATTTACCGAATGAAACTTCAAATCTTACCGAATGACAAAAAATGAGCATGCACATCACGTACCAACATCCAACGAAAGCAGAAATTAAACATCCTTACAAAAATATTGTTATGTTGTCTCCGAATTTTCCGAACTGTCGGATATTTTTGGTCAAATGAGTAAAGTTTGGATGTAACATTGACCTACTGTGACTCCCCATCGGGGCGCCTCTGGCAATCATATCACCTATTTTGCACAAAATTTTCACCATAGAGTGCCCTAATTCTCTACACGCTCATGCATTGCATGCAAGTTCCTAATAAATATTTTATGCATAATTTTATATATTTTTATTCATAATGATCTCGGTTATCGAGGTTTGCTTCCAACATATTATTTTTGGTAATATTTTTATTCAAAATATCATTACGAAGATCACAAAAAAATGGATAAAAATGCATGGGATACCCCGAAATACGTTTTAAATAGAAGAAAAATTAGAGTAGGGAAAGAGACACAAGCAGTTCTAAATCTTTCTAAGGTAAAAATGAATGAAACACATAAGTGTATCAAGAAGTTCAAGATCCATGATATTTAAATTTAAATAAAACGGAAAAAATTACATAAGATATTACTGCTAAAGATCACCTCAGTCCAAAGCGTCAAAAGTTTTTTTTCATGCGGCCAAAAACGTTTGTTTTTCAAACAGACAAGAATTTGAGGGAGAAATTTGAAAATTACATTATGGAAAAACTAAAACAGTTAAATATTTTTGGAAAAGAAAAAATGGGAGCAAGATGTTTTACAACATATTTTTAAAAATAAAAAAAGATTGCAAACAAAGCAAAATAAAGGGAGGGAGGCGTTTTCTGAGCAAAACCTCATCTTTTTACTTCCCCAAAGGTAAACTAAAATTGCGTTTTCAAAACTTTAATTTCATAAAAACTTCAGAGGAAATTCCATGAACCCGCTTACCGATCCCCGCCTCTTCCCAACACTTTGAAGATCATCTAAAATTACAAAAAAATTCCCAGCACTATCAGACGCATTATAGTTAGTTCAATTGCACATTTACAGTTTTTATTTCGAATTTTTTCCAGGGGAAAGATCTCTAACCCCCACTTTCACATCATAACAGATCGTCAAAAATTTCGTTTTTAGGATCTTAAGTTTGAAAATTTTCCTGGGGCGCGACCCTGATTTCAGCCTTTCTCCCACCTTTTTGAAAATCTTCTAAGGTTCGTTTTTACGACTAATTGCGACGCGGAGGAGGGGGGAGAGGAGAGAGTCCCCGAACTCATCCCTTTCTGTAACATCAAAGATAAGATACAATTTCGTATGTTACGTATTTCAGTTTTGAAAACTTTCCGGGGCAAGTTTCAAATGCCATTACTTCCCGTTAAATCGCCTTAGATGGTTTAAAACTAGATGGTTCAAACGCTTCAATTTCTAAAGATTCCCAAGGGAACTCCCCCCCCCCCCCCTTTTTGAACATCATCGAACGAAAACAAAGAAAGAAATCCATCCCTCATTTTGTCAACACACAGGGGAGCGCGAAATCTTCACTTGGTACTGGCCACTGCCGTGGCTTTGACAAATATATTGAGTCATAAATATTATCAGGGGTTTAAATGCTTTTAAAAATGGAGTTTATCAAGATAAATTAAAATTTCTAAATTTTATTTTAAATGTCTTTAAGGCAGGTTTGGATTATTATTTTTTTTAATTTCAGTTTATTTTATTTCATGGTATTTAAAATTGCAAAGCACAATTTTTTAAAAATCCTTTAATTGTTGGCAAAGGCTGTTATAAAATAATGATAATTAAATCATTCTAAAATTTGCAGAACTGCTCGAATGCTTGCTCACTGCAGTTGGTCAGATATTTTTTAGGAGAAATAAGTGTTTGTGTTAAATATATGGTGAGATTATTGAATGAAATGCTTTAGTCTTTGGTTTTTTAACAATTTTTTTATGTATGAAGGAAAAAGGAAATAAATATATTTTCACTACCAATAGTATTGTACTGTATTTTTGCCTCATTTACATGCATATAACTTTTTAGCTATTTATTACTGAACGTGACTTACTACAGAATGCCATTAATTACATGTATTTTAAATTAGTTTCAGAACAAAAAGGGGTCAATAATTCAAAGCTAACGTTTGTTTCCAAGATCATATCCGTTCTCCATTATTAACGTTCCGATTTGGAGGAAGGCGGGGGGCTCTGTTTAAATAACTTTTAATATGCGAAAAATCACATAATACAAGAGAATTCGCTAAATCGAAGAAAAGGGAGTGGTGAAAAAGCAGCTCTCCCCCACTTGAGGTGACTCACTATCTGAGCAAGCAAGCCTTCCCTAGCGACGGTCACGCCACTGCTAAGCTTCTGAGAATGGCTGGGGGAGAGGGGGGGGTACGATTTCAATAGAGCTCATAATGTGTGAGGTGGGGCGTAATCTCTAAGTTTGGCCTAGGGGCGTATATAGATGTTAATCCGGCCCAGGACCCTCTTTGAGTATAGCTTCTAAAATTATTTTTATGTGTTCACAAGTTTCATTTTTACTAGTGAAATTTTCCTGAAGTAAAACTTTAATTTCCTGCTGACGCAAATATGTAAAGCTTTTTAAAGACAAGCGTTTCGTGTTTGTATCTTAAGATACTTATTTTTTATTACATTTTTTGCAGTGCTGCATTGATGATTCTTTTATTATTGATATTTTACTTTTGATCGATAAGTATGAAGGCTGACTCCAGAGTTCAGAGTATTTTGAGTCGTTCAGACATCAGAGTATTATATTTCCAGAGTGGCAATAAATTCAGCAAAAAATATCAGTAAATTTGATATTGTTTACATGTCTTTCGGTCACGTTGTTATTTTATCTATTTATTTATTCATTTACATTTTACTCACCGAATTATGTACAGTATATAAAAGTTACTGACGCTATAACGTAAAGTTTATCATTAAAATGATCAAATGCAAATCGTAACAGAATTTAAAACTGAACATTGGGAAAAAAAAAAAAAAAAGCAGGAAAAGAAGTCAATCGCGATACGCTAAAAATTTACTAGAAAACATAAGGATTGAAATGTTTAGTACGTAACACAAAATATAATCGTAAACAAAATCGAGTGTACTAATAACTTTAAATACGATCAAGAGAGGAATTGATTTCCTTTTAAATCTAATTTGTGTTTTAGAAAATGTTTAAAAACTATCATACGCACAGTAAAATGTTCAAATCACAACAACTACACGGATTTTTGCTATAAAGCAATCGCTACATCTTAGCAACTAAAAGAAATTGCAAAAGTCAACATCAACGAATATTGGAATACGAATTATGATTTCAAAATAAACATGGTTATTTTACATACATTCTTGATGATACAGAAAACTACATTTTAAGGAAACGGGAATGAATAATATCACTAAAACTTACCTTTAACTTGGATTATAGTTAAGCAGTCCTGCCTCAGCACACCAGAAATATCAACAAACATGGCTGTCGATGTCTTGAATTCATTAGCTTCTCTTTGAAAGTTCCCGTATGAAAAGAAACACCTTTTGCGCAATCTAAAACAGTTTTAGTTTTTCTGTTATTTGGCAGAACAGTATTAAACTGTAGGAAAAAATAGTACATTACTATAAAAACAATTTTTTTTTGCAGTGTACAATTATACTTTAGTACGCTTTACCCTAGATCGGTTCACTGTTTGTACCTGCACTCTAGAACATCGTACAACCGCATCCCGAAAACGTACTACAATTACATTGTAATCATGGGAATTAAGACTAATGAGGAAATACACTTTCGTGCATTGTGACACTTGTACATTGTACGTTTACGATTGAGCAATGTCGAGCAGTTAATACTGCCGTAGGCAGGTAAACGGCAGTATCTACGGAAATGGGTTTTCCAGATATGAAGATGTTTCGGATTCAATACCAACAATAGTGAAATGTTGAAATTTGACGTATTTTTCATGCTTTATCTTCCTCTGAAACCGAATTAACAAGCTTGTACAGTAAAGCTTACATACAATAGATGTCAAAAATGAGGGGAAAAAAAAGAAAGAAAAATGGAAAATTTTCTGTTATTCCCCTTTATTTGCCCACGGCAGAATTAGTAAAATGCACTCCGTGTACACTGTACAATTGATAAACTGCATCCTGGAATACTGTATAGTGGTTACCGGAAAACTAGTGAACTGCATGCGGATGTTTGACATGAGTTTAATCAATTTCACTTAATGTCGAAAACTGTTTTAAAATGTTTATCCAGAAGAAAAGAAGATGAAAGTATTCTTATTATGAAAAAACGAGGGGAGATGTTTTTATTTGAAAAAAAAAGGAAAAGAAAATACTATTGCGTGTAGTAAGTCGGGCTTCCACGAATCGGTTAAGTTTAGTGTAATAAGTTTAAGATTTGAAAAAAAAAAAAAAAAACGAAAAACAAAGTTTCTAGAAAATGAGATCATTTCCATAAAATTTTACTTTGACCGTATTTGTTAATTGCTTCTCTATATTTAGTTTAGTTATTTATTGCTTTTCTGAAAACACATTGTTAAAAATATCTTGGGGGTTAATAAAGATAGTTTTTAAAAAGCGACATTTACAAAATGAGATTTTTCGATTAATTGATGCATAATCATTTATTATGACGAATTTAAAAGAAAAGAATGGCCCCTTTTCCTTCAAACATAAATGAATTAATTTTTCTTTTTTTACAATGAATTAGATTTGCGCTACATTTTCATTAAAAACTAAATTTCCGTGTTTCTCTTTCATTACATTAAAACCTTTCAAGAACAGGAAATTATCGAATCTTCAACCGTAAAATTGATGAAAGATTAAAGCGTAAAAATTTTTATTCGTCAGCAAATTTTCATCATTCAGAAAATATTCATTTAACAAAGACTTTTGTTTAAAAAATTCCAATCTCTTAATCAAGTTCCTTCTTCTAAAATTCGAGAATATCTTTAAGGTATAAAATATTTCTCTAATCTTTAACATCCATTTTGATAAGGCAAAAAATATTTTTGAGACTTTTATCAATTTTAGATGATATCTGAAAAAGAACTCAGCAACTCCAACAAACGTTGGAAACTGATTTCTAGTGTCAGTGGCTTACAAAAATGAAACGTAATGAACACGTGACCTACGGCAAGTTCAGGTATTTTATTAAAGAAAAAATCAAGTCCTCGAAACTCTACGAAGTCTCGTATCTCTTATCTGATAAAAGATTCGGAATTGTCCCTGTTTTTCACTTATCGAGGGCATTTTTGCTTTTTTTTTTTTTTTTTTTTTTTCTTGTTTTTTCCTTAGGTTTAGATTTAGATGATACCTTTTGGAAAAGTAAATACTTGGCGAAGAAACGATTATGTTGTCCTGCAGCCAATATTTCATCTAATCTTCAGTTTAAAAATACATAAAGTGCTATCATTGAAACATTTTATTTAGTACTTCTTTATTTATTTTGAAAAAAGTTTTTTCAGTGCACAAAGTATATGCATAAAATAAAAAGTACAAAAATATTCCTAACAAGCATTTCTTCGGTTTCTCAAAAAGATTTTTCTTCAATTTCTTCATTTCTACAAACTTTGATGAATACTTCTATACTAAAAATTTACGATGAACGTAAAATGCAGTGGCGTCGCTAGGGGGGGGAGGCGGTCCGCCCCGCGTGTCACCCAAAGCAAAATTACAAAATTTTGAAAAATGGGAACCTAAAATGCATTTTTAAGGTTTCAAAATTCAAAATTTTCCGGGGGCGGGGGGACCCCGTACTTTCCTCTCTCCCACTCCACATTATGGAGTGAATACTGTACTCGTTATTAGGATCATATTGTCAATACTTACACCAAGTAGGGACTTTTTCTTAAACCAAAAAACTGAATCTCCTGTGTTTTAAGATGCGTTTGAATTTATTCAGGGGCCATCAATTTCATACACCCCCTTACTTTTTCAACCTCTCAATGGCCTGCGCATATGCATCTGGGGCAAGTTATATAAAAAGCGTTGATATTTTATTTGCCGTTTGTACATTACCCCGCTTAAAATTTCGTTTCAACACAAATTTAGTTGATTCGGAAAATTGTATGCATTTCATGTTAACATAGAATGTTTAAACGTTTTTTTTTTTTTTTTTGGTGTGTGTGTGTGTGTGTGTGTGTGTGTGTGTGTGTGTGTGTGTGCGTGTGTGTGTTTGTGGGGTCGGGGGAGGAGTTGACACCACAAATTAACGCCACTGGTGAATGCATAGACTTTTTTCAAAACGTTTTATCTGTAACTATCATATTAATCCCTTGTTGATTGATAAGCTTTGTTTTGGAATATTCATTAGAATGCCAATTTATGAAATAAAACACATAACTATTGTGGGAGTTTAATGAACAAAAGTGTGTGCTATTTCTATTATTTGTAACTACTTTTTCAAACTCTTAACATTGCATTATTATTAATTTCACTATGTCGTAGCTTGGCGTTAGCTTCTTTTATTCAAAATGTGATTGGGAGATAGTGAGTCACATGGTCCATTGTTATTGCGTGACAAATAAAATTCAGGAAAGCTAAATTACCGAGGTAAGAAAATTACGTTTCTGGTAATGAATACTATCTTCAACTTTTTTCGCATGTAAAAATAGTTTTTTTTTTTTTTTTTTTTTTTTTTTTTTTTTTTTTGAGAGGAGGACTTGAATTAAATATTCTTTGTAAAAACTTGACGTACGTTATTTTAACTTGAAGCACTAGATTTGGAATCATGATTGATTAATCTTTACATCGTTGCAATCAAAAGGTCTCATACCAAAGATATTAAAGTGAACTCACTATAACACATTTTACATTTTTATTTTGCCTACTTTAAAATAAACATTTTTTAACCAACTTATTTTGTATCAGAATCTTTCATGTATTATCACAATTACGTATATTTTTTGCTGCATAGATAACTTTTTTTATGTGGTTGCTTCAAGCACTATTGTATTGCTTTTAAAATATTACAATTTAGTGTTCCTGTTCTTTATTGGGTGTAAATAAAAGTTCTGAAAAAAAAATCATTTTTAAAGCACATAGTAATTCAAGATAAACCATAGAATTCAGGAGCTGAAAAAAAAACGTTTCAAAGGAAATAAAAACACAATGTTTCAAAACTTGGTTACACACACACACCAGAGATGGGCAGATTCGAATTCGTAAATCCGAATCCGAATTTGATTCACAGTACCTTAACGTGTCAATCCGAATACGAATAAATTCGTATTCACAAGTGTGAATTCGAATAGATTCATATTTGCAAGTGTGAATCCGAATACGAATTTCGGATTCATACCTATGAATCCGAATAAGAATCTATTCAGATTCAGACCTATGAATCCAAATCATTTTTGATTAACATTTGTGAATACGAATCCATTTGGATTCACACTTGGATTCATTGAGAAATTCAATTCAAAAGCTCAATACAAATAAATAAATGTCTGACTGTACCTCGCTACAGGTCGAGTTTTGGGTGTTAGTGAATTTCTGAAGAAAAATGACGATATTGTTATGGGTCCAAAAATTTTAAAAGTGGGATTCTACCAAAGTAATGTAAATTGAAACTTTGATTTGTTTATATAATTTTACCACAGATAATTTATCTCAATTTCACAACTTTAAAATATAATGAATATACAGTGATTGGTGTTACAAAGGACCAAATTTGATTGTAAAAATTTTTTGACGTTACAGATGTTTGTACCGTTGAAAATGGAGATTCTCTCTGAAACCTTTCGTTTAAAAAAAAAAAAAACAAATATATTATAATATAAAAAAATGTTTTTTTATTCAATAATACAAACATACATTTCAACACTATTTCCGGAAGGAAGCATCGATCACACAAATAAGTATTTACTAATAGTTCTACTAACCAAATTTCTCACGAAAAAACAGAAAATGCGTAAAAGAAAGCTAGGTTGTATTTTTCATTTATTTTCAACTATCGCAACCGTTGATCCCTCCTTTTTTTTTTTCTTTGTCCCTCGAACCAGTGCGGCTGTTTCTTTTTGCGCCCTTCAGGATTGGGAGTCAAGGTTGGCTCCCTCTTAGGGGGCCCAGTCCGCCCCTGGTAGAAAGATCCGTTTTTGGTTCCAAAAAGTCAATTTTGAATTAAAAAAGAATTATTCATCGACTTTTTTTTGAAAAGGTCTATAAATCTTCGAAGCACTGACCAAGGCAAACTAAAAATTTTAATCTCTCCGGTATTTTCCGAGTTTACCCCGAAAATATAAAAATTTTATAGTTTGTGTTTTATTTATATAAAGAAGATACTAATTCTAAAATATAGGCATGCTTAATTTTATTCGAAATCTTAATTATATGTGTGATCGCAACTTCAATAAATCTTTATATATTAATAGGCAAGCCACATTTTCTTTCGGTACCGATTCCTCCTCTGTTTGTGAACCGATTTCCTTCATTCTTTTTTTCTTTAGTAGCTATTGCCGAGTTTTAGTGTCATCAATAAAAAATTTTGAAATCGAACGCTAAATTAACGGAAATATTAGTAAAAAACGCATTTTTGTCCTAAATGGCTCTTTCTACGCGAACGGATGGTCCAATTTTTTCGGATTTGATATGGTTTGAAAGATCTTTAAAAAATACTCCTAACGAAGAAATTGTCAGGGCGCCCAAGGTCCAATAACCTAAATCCACTAGAGAAAAAGTTATAAGCCTTTTTTAGTTAGCGAAACTCAAAAATTTTATCTCTTTTCCATTGTTGAAATTCATTGTTGGAAGCGTGAAACATTGAGTTTTAATTCATTTTTTAAACCGCTTTTTCTACACGAAAAATGCATTTTAGTGCTTCGAGTTTGGTATGGTTGGAAAGATAGTAAAAAATACTTCTGAAAACGTCTACCCCCCGTTCACGGCTGAAAAACTGAAATTCGCTACGATGACTAGAAAAAGAACTAGAAGCAATAATAAGTTGGTGAAAATTCATTTTTATTTGATTTTTCACGCACTTAGTTAGCGTGAAGAAATAGAGAACATGCATGATTTTCAAACTCACTTGTAAACGAAAGATCAAAAAAAACTATGCCGAAATTTACCAATAACACCTCAATTGAACTAATTTAAACGCAATTAAAACGGGTTTTAAAAGCGATTACGACACGCCCCCCCGCAAAAAGAAACTATCGGGCGAAAAGAGCTTGTGACATCAATAAACACTTTTCCCCATGCGTACATTCTGCTCGCGCTTTACATTGCAATGGCGGAGTCCGAGAACATGGAATCAACGCATTCCAAACACAAGTTTTAAGGCATAGGTTGAACGCATTCAATGGTTATAAGGGCTTCACAAGTCATTAGACTTTTTTATGTACAGTCGGATCCCGACTTGCACGAGGGATGCGCTCCAAGACTCCTCGCGTAAGTCGAAATTTCGCGTTGTGGAAAAGTGCTGTGTATATGATTTTTTCATTAACATACCCAATCATTTTAGACATTTAAACACCTTTTTAACTGTTTTTGACCAATTTTTAACTATATATTACCGTTTCTTACATAAAGAGCTGAATTTGTATCGTATTTTTTAAAAAAATTGTTACGATGCACAAAATCAATGATCAATGGAAGAGAAAGACATAAAAATAAAACAGTACGGTACGTACAGTATGTAGTAATAATAAAGCACTGCACTGTAAGACAGAAGATACAATAAGTTAGATTTATAACTTAAAAATTGCAGATGATTATCCTGCGCAATCTGATCGTCATTCTAATATATTTTTATGTACAATAGTTTTGCATTTACTTTTATAACATCTACATATATGGTAACACCCCTCTGGGACCCACTGGACTTATACGGATTTCTTTCTCTTGACTTTTAATTAAATGTATGAAAGATTCACTCATACCTAATTGTCGTGCTACCTTCGACCCACTTTCTAGTAGTTCAAGCGTATCAAGAATATTTACCTTTTCTTAAATTGTAGCAAACTTTCGCTTTTTGTTTCCATCTACAAATTTTAAATGAAACAGCGTGCTTAGGTGCCACAATATTTCATCACCTTTCATATCTTCTATACATATAATAAAATAAGATGTTTGTGTGTGTGTGTATGGCGCGCATCCCGGGAAAACGGTAAGGCCTAGAAAGATGAAATTTGGTATACAGGTGCAGTTTTTGCTGAAGATGTGCACCTCGGGCTTCGATTTTTGATATTTTAATTAGAAAAAAAGTTATATAATGTTTTATGTGATTTTTAGCACATTTTACCTCACAGACCCCGAACCAACCACGCCAGACGACTATTTTTTGTACTATAGTGTAGGAAATTTAATTTTAAATACGATAAATGAAAAAATTTTGAAGATAAAGCAATTTTTGTATTTTTTATAGATTTTTGAAAAAAAATTTAATTTGCAGTTTTCTGGGTTTAGTTTTTTTTCGAAACTCATCCGGCGAAAAGTATTGAACCCTCAATTCTAAAATTTTAGTTGGTAATAATAAAAACATTCTGCCCCCTTCAGAAGAGAAAAGTTTTTAAAAATACGCAAGTTTTTTTTTACAATGTTTTTAATGCAGAACGCAACGTGAGCTGTTCGCTTACCGGCTGAGTTCCGAATTTACCTCATCACGTGATCCAACTGAAATCGTTTGCATTTTCTTCACCTTTTTTTTTTATTTTTTTGCAAGCGTTACTTTTTGCCACACTACGGGAAACATAGAGCCTTTTTTTTTTTTTTTTTTTTTTTTTTTGCGGGCTTTTTTGATTAAATAAATAAAGCCCGCGATTTTGTGCATGATCTGTGTTTTTTCTACGGATTGGCGGTTATGTTAGGTAGATACAGAGATAGAGATTGAGTGCAGGGCCGCGCCGTCCCTATGTGCAAGGTCGTGCGGAGCACGACGGCGCCAGAGTCAAAAAGGCGCCGAGCTCTACCAATCAAAAATGCTCCAAATGGAGGAAAAAATTGCCAAGTAAAAAAATAAAATTGAACTTTTCGGAATAAAAGTAGCAGTGAAATTATACTGCTCATTAAAACAAGCAATCCTCCTTGCTGCCTATCTAAAGGAAAAATTATTGCCTTGTTGTGTCTAAACATGCTATTCAAAAGCGCAATCTTTTACACTGAAAGCACATGATGCTAATAAATGCATACATTAGCATTTTGCTTCATGTGTGCAGCCATGAATGTTATTACGCTATGTCTGTAATGTCACAAGGTTGAGCATTTTTCTTCAACTATTTATGTATTAAATTAAAGAAAGAGGCACCCTTCTGGTTGCACCGCCCCGTGCCCCCTCTCCTACAGAATGCTTAGTTGAATGTTTTTCAAAAATATTTACTATTGAAAGGGGGGGGGATGCATTTTTGGAAAGCAAAGTGATTTCAATACGGAAAGAATAAGGATGTTGAGGTAAAGCTTTAATTTCTTTTAAAACTTAATACTTTTAAAAAGAAATCTTGGAGTTAAAAATTCTCAATAGTTTCAGCTAAGTGATCAACTACTCCCACTCCATCCTATTTCTTTTCTTTTTTCCTTGTTGTTATTTTTTTTTCTGGTTGGCTTGAAAATAAGAAAGTTTTCAAAATGCTACTCCTCTGAATCCTTCCCCCCCCCCCCCCCAGCATAACTAACCATCTCAAATTTCGTTTCCAAATCTTCAATTTCGAAAAATTTTGCGAAAGCTCACGAATTTGAAACAACATTGCTTAAAACTGCGTTCGAAAATCAGTTAAAATTGCGTTCTTAGGGCTTCAATTTCGAATGATTGCCAGTCCAAATGTTACCAAATATGGTCTTACATTCACGTTTTTAAGACTTCAATTTAAGAAAATATTCGAGCAAGGCCCTTCGAACCTCCTTCGTTTAATGTAATCAAAAATTAGGTTTTTCAAACATGACTTACGAAAACTTTAAGTTAGAATAGCCTATGAACCACTTCTCTGAATATCATAGAATACTGCTTAGGTTTTTAGGGCTTTAATTTTGAAAAATTTTCCAGGGGGGGAAGCTTCAGAATTCCTTCCTTGTAAAAATCTTCAAAGTTGGCTACTGTTGCGTTTTTAGAAGTTCAATTTCGAAAAATTGGAGAAAAGAAAAGGAATTGATTTCTGTCTGCAAAAAAAAACCGATCGGGTAGAATTTCAGAGTTCCATCCCTTAATCTAACGTCAATAAATATGGCCTATAATTACGTTTAAAGGGTTCAACTTCTATAAATTTCCGTGGAGCCCCTAGAACCTTTTTCCTCCATAACACCACCAAAGACGGTCTAAAATTGCGTTTTTCAAACTACAAGTTTCAAAATTTTCCCGTGGAGAAACCCCGGACCCCTCTTATTAAAATTGGGATTTTTTTCATATTGTCCCCCCTCCCCCCCCCCGAAAAAAAACTATTTTCTAGCTGCACTACTGCTCCTGTTGTCATCTTTCGACAGGCATAAAAGTTTTGTTAATTGTTTATCACTTAGAGATTTAGATAGATACTAGGGGGCTATCGCCCCCTGCTCGCTATCGCTCGCCAACCCCCGGAACTGCTTACGCAGTTCCCTGTGGATCGCTTCGCGATCCATGCTCGCTTCGCTCGCTCGCTGTATGCCAATACATTAGCCTAGCTAAAATTTTCCGTAAAAATTAAAGTTGGTAATTGCATTTAGGTCACCATCCATTTAACCAATATGAAAATTACGTTCATAATGTTAATTTGTCTGCTTTAGCCAGATTTTCGACAGTTTAACTTTGCTGTATGTAAGATGACTGCCTTGGCAATGTGCACAACTTTACCATTATAGATACAAAAGTGTCTGTCATTGCTTTGGAGAGATTGCACTTCTACCTGTTGGTCCGCGGAAGGTATTTTATTTCCCTTCTACCACCCATTGGAAAACCAATGAAGGCATTCCCCTATCCGCCACTTGGGGACGCGCCCTCTAGGGGTTACAGGCTCCCCCGAGGGATGTATTTACATTATTTACACTCTTATATATATTTACATATTTACACTCTTATATATTCTAATCTGAGAAAACTTCCTCATATACACAATTAAAAATGTCCCGTTTGGGAGCCACAACTGACACTGCTTCAAAAGATCTTGTTCTTGATAATGCCACATAGAACTGGCCATGACTAAAAACAGGCTCAGAGAGCACCAAACATATTTTCTCAAACGTTTGTCCTTCTTGTTGTTATTCTGAATCCTTGCCACGTCACGAACAAAAAATGGTTTAACTAAAAACGCGAAAACTCGCCAAGGCTACTTTGCTTGCACAATACTAAAACTACTATAACCCTAAACAAATTTGGCGAAACCTTTCAGCTGAGAATAAAAGGAATAAAGTAAATTCTTTCTCGGTTATTCATTTTGAACTGAACTGTCGTACTGAAGCAGAGAATAGACGACGCTCAAAGCGCCTACGCGTTCAAAACAACATTGCCGATGAACATGATTGTGGAGCAATGTGTGAAGAATGCGAATTTTGTGGTGCTCTTTATTGGCAGAAAGAGCGTAATACTGCAAATAAATATACTAAATGTTGCCATGACGGAAAGGTGCGGTTACCGGCATTGTGTGACGCACCTGATCTGTTGAAGGAACTGCTGACTGAAAATTCCCCAGCCGCTAAAAATTATCGGCAGCGAATCAGAGAATACAACTCTGGAAATGGCTCGTCTTAAATTGGATTCAAGAACGGTTTCCTGCCTTCTTTGAGCTTTTCTTTGCTGATTAAGGTTGAAATGGGCCACAGCCCGACTCAAACTCATCTCAAAAAAAAAAAAAGTTCGTTGAGTATTCTGTGATTCAAGATTTCAAAACAACGTAGAAGTTTGTTTACATGATTTATCGGCGAAGTGTTGCCAACAGAGGTTTAGAAATTCACCCCTTCATTTGCCGGCACGTAAGAGAATTATATATATAGATTCAAAGTGGCTTTAACTTAGATATTAAAATATTTTCTTCTTCCGAAACACATTATTAGCATATCAGAGTAGCTGCTGAATTCGGAATAATTTCGAGATATGAAGTAAAAACGTACATTATATTGCGAAATTAAATATTCACTCATTATGTTTTTATAAACTGAATGCCAAAGGTTTTTTTCCCATTTTATATTTCTCTACAAAACCTCCCTCCTAGTGTTAACTACATTTTTCTCGAACGCCAGAGCATAAGGGCGCCAAAAGACATTTGCACGACAGCGCCGATCAGGCTTGGCGCGGCCCTGATTGAGTGGACAAAAAATGTTTTTTTTTTCGAATTAATACTTATATAAATAAAAAAAAAGATTGTTAATTACTGTCAGAGGTAGATATGCATAAATCGTATCGATAGATAGATAGACAAATATAGAGGTCGATATAGAAATGGACAGCAAGAAAGAGACATGCCTGTCATTGAAAAAACTTCAACGGGGTGTCAATGCCCCCCCCTCACACACCATGACTTTGAAAAAACAATGCTTTCCCATAAAAGTGGGAGTGCTTTTTGTTATTTTTCGACAAAATTTGCATGAAGAGTACGCCGTTTGTGTCTCCCTTCCCCTCTTTCAAAAGTATTCCAAACGACGGAACTGGAGATAGGTCTAGAAAATATTTTATTCAAACTACCAATGATATAGACAGATATAGATTGATTGACAGCGCCACGAAATTTATTTAAGCAGCTGCCGAAGGCGGCAACATTGGCGTAAAAAGGCGAATGATAATATCGATACATAAAGAAAAACATTAATACCGTCGCTAAAATGTCTAAGCAGCCGCCAAAGGCGGCAACCCTGGCGCAAAAAGGTGAATGTCGTAAAAGGCGGACCAGCTGATCGCCGAAGGCGGCTAGTTTAGAATAAATGGAGAGGAGTGGTGATACACACTAACAATGCTATGTTTATAGTGCAGTATGTGGGAACTTGCGCAGTCAGTGATGCTGAAAAGATGGAAGTATATTCACGAATTAATGCTCAGTAGTCAATAACAAAGCCAAAACTTATCATCACGATTCCTTTCCTTGATATTTTCGTGTTGAGAGCGAGAAATTCGCTTTAGCTCGAAAATTCGTTGCTCGTGAAAAACTCGCGTTATAGACATTTCGCGTAAGTCGGATCGCGTTCTAGTGGGAGTCGACTGTATTGTTTTTTCCCCCTTTCATAGGGATTTTTATAGTTACGAAAGAGTGCTTATTTTAAAAGCATTTAGCTTGGGCTTTTATACTCTGAGGCAAAATTTAGGCTTTCTCTTCTTAAGTGGGGGGAAAAATGTAGAATAGAAGACATTTTTGTGAATGAATCATATTCAACGACAAATATTGATATTACATCGAGTTTTTTGTGATATAAGAATTTGGTTTTTAGATAGTTTTGGTTTTTTACGATTTAAGAATGTCATGTTGTAGTTTCAAAATGCAACGCAATTCTGATGTTCTTGAGGATTGTGACTGAAGTTTAATAAGATTACTTCATTAGAAACCTATAAGCGTTTTAATATTGTTGAATATAATAGCTAAAATTGAAATTTAAAACAAAAATCAATTGAGTCACAAATGTAGAATCAAGAGGTAAATATGAAGATCCTTTTCAAATACTTTTCTATTAAAAATTAATTGCGAATATTTTATTTGTTAACAAATATAAACTGACAACAAGTAAACATTTTAAATCATTGCATTTTCTTTTTTTGCCGGCCAACAATGAATTCGGTTACCAATCACATGGTTAAAAGCTTAACCGTATTAAAAATAGGCTTAAAAAACGTTATAATTCCAATTCTATATAGCATGGAAGTTCCAAACATATTCTATCATACGCAGAAAAAAAAAAAATTTTATTTTGGTACTAAATTTTTAAACTGAAAAAATCGCGAAAAACTTTTAGAGAATTTAAATTAATATGTTCGTTAATTAATGTCATCCGAAGACATAACCTAGCTAAGAACACACTCTATCAACTCACCTTTCGAACCAAAAAAAAAATTTCAAAATCGGTACAACCTTTTAGACGCTAGAGTGCCATACACAGAAACAGAGATAAACAGACACCTCAAACTTAAACCTCGACACACGAAGGGGGTTATAAAAATAGTATAAATAGTTGAAAATGAATAAATTTTTCAGTTATAAAATATTTAAAAAAAAAAACGCTGAACTATGCCAGTAACTTATTAAAAATGATAAAATCAAGTACAGCATGGCATGAATTTCTCTTTACACATTGGAAGGATGTTAAAACTAATAAAATTTGGTTTTTAAATTCCTATTTTTTTATTAATAAATTACTTAGACGAAAATTTCCTCTTTTTATGAATGTATAAGCTTTTGACTCAACTTATTGCTTTAACTCCTTTCATTTCCTCGGATATAAAATTAGGACATCTTGCCAAAAAGAAAACAGAGTATAGCCCCATGTGTAGGTTATTAAAATATTTCAACTATTTAAAATAGGATTCTGACCTCATTTCCAGTGAAGTTTTAAAAAATATTACAGCATTTTTTCAATTTTAACTGTTTTTATTTAGGTTTTTTTTTTTTTGCAAATACTCTCTTTGCAAGGAAAGAAACTGAAATTTTATAATCATGTTTCCTATTTAGAATGAACAATAATCATATTTATGTATGAAAAAAGTTAGTTACCTACTGCGAATATTTTTGAAGCGTTTCATTTTTGTGAATTTCTGTTATATGTCGCTTTTATTTTGTACTAACATCAAGAAAATATCTACAGTGTACAGGTTTTTAATTTTTTGCTTTCTTACGTTCCTTTTAAGGTTTTACATTGCCTTTCTGTTTAAATAGAGCTCCATTTCCCTTGTAATCATCAATACGAAAAAATGGTGAATAGGAAATTCGGCTTTTCCCACTTTTTGAACAGTCGGCCGTTTACTTTAATAAAAGCTACTAATTGACGGGTAAGTAATATATAATTGCATCAGAATGTGTCAGTATACAATTCTTTATTGTTTCGTTAAAACAGTAGGACTGAAGTCGGGGCGATAAAAAGAAAAGTTGATCATAAATGCAGCAACGGTAAAAAAGTCACTTAAGCAAATTTAACTTTTAAACACGCAGACGCCGCGGCGATCCTTCCAGAAATTACTGTAGTCAGTCAATGAAAAGTTCAGGATCCGCTTGTTTCTTTTGCTTTTCAAAACTAAAACATGCCAAAAATTATCAGTGCGGCATTGTAAAAATAAGAATCAATGCACAATTTAGAAGTGCTACACTAAAGAAAAAGTAGGGGAAAAAAGGAAAAAGTAGGAAAATAAGGAGAGAGCTCTAAAAAATAGGAAAAAGTAGAAAAATAGGAACTCTTGGGTGTCTGAAGGATTGAAATCTCGTACACGAGAATCAAATTTTCGCAAAAAACGTTCATTGTTGGCATATTTTCCAAAAATAAATTTATTTATTATTTGCTAAAATTAAACATGAAACCTGCTAGTCTAAGCTTCATATGTGAAAATAACATTAGATTGCCCAAAATGTTAGTATATTTACAAGATGCAAAAAGACTGAACTCTAAACACGGCAAACAATTTTCCTCGAAGTTCGAGTAAGTGCAATGTTGCCACGGTTCCAAAAATAAGAAAGTTTATTATCTATTAAAATTAAACATAAAATAAGTTAATCTAAGGTGGCATAAGCCAAAGAAACTTTCGATTGCCAAAAATAGCAAAATATTTACAAGATGCAAAAAGATTGAAGTGACAAACTTCGACAAGCAATTTTCGGCGAAGTCCGAGTAAGTTTGATGTTACCATTTTTCCGAAAAAAAAAAGTACTTTATTATCTATTGAAATTACACATAAAATAACCTAATGTAAGGTAATGTATGTTAATATAACTTCTGATAGGTCAAAAATATCAAAATATTAACAAGATGCAAAAAGATTGAACTTGCAAACACAGGAAACTATTTTTCGCGATGCTGCATATCAAACACAAGTTCAGAAAATTGCACTGATGAAATGTTTTTGAAAATATTTAAGCACAATTCAATGATTTTCTACCAATTTCAAGCACTAAAAAAACTTTCACACTTTTTTCAAGGTTTTCAAGCACTTGAAAATGAATCTTTTTTTTCCCCCAAGTACTTTTCAAGGGCGTACGAAGACGTCATAACTCCTCCTCCAAACCTCTTCTTTTGCTAGATTTCCATGCTGCAGCGGTTGAAGGAGGAGACATGAAATCAATCACAAGCGAAAGTCAGGTTGAATAAAAACAAGGCACCACGACTGCATGTTTGGACGTAACAAACATGCACACACTATCTTTTAACGTAATGAACTTAAAATCTGATTTTTAAGTTAAAAAAACATAAAAGCGGACTAAACTGACCAAAATGTTATAAAGCAGACCATTTGGGAGCTTTGTTTTGTAAAAGAGAAAGCAAAAAGTGCTCTTTCTTAGGTCGACCAAATACTGTACATTTTTTATCTAGAAGAATTTTTCGGGAAAAAAAGGGGGGGGGGGATAAAAGAAACTATCGCTTAATATAGTTGAAACTTATTATTGATCAACATTACTAAGCATTGATGATGTTGCTAGATTTTGATGTACCAAAGTTTGAATTTTAGCAGGAAGCTTTCAAACCATGGAGTACATAAGTCTTGAAAATCTTTAAAAACAATTTTACAGGGGTTTAATTTCAGAAAATTTCCTAAATAAAGAGATTTCTCCCCCAAAATTTTACAATCTAGTAGGTTTTTAACAAAAATTGGGAGAAATGCTCAAAATGTAGGAAACTACCACAAAAACCAGTAGAGTTGTCAGGTATCCACAATTTAAACTAAAAAAAAAGAATATTTCTTGAGAAATCGACACCAATAATCAAACCACACTATATTTCCAACATGGCAGCTTTATTACAACCTGAGGAACATTACTTTTTTTTCAATATAAAAGCAAACAATGTAGAAATGAGAAGACATCAGTCACCCTAACTCACAAGTTGGAGTCCTGTGTTCCTGACTATCTTCTTTTTTGTACACAGAACTTCGTTTCTTAATGCTATGCTAGACTCCCTTTGCAAAGAGGGTGTCTTAATTATCCCACCATCGAGGATATCACAGTTCCTGTATAACATGACACTTTCGGGACAGGGAAAACTTGCTTTATGTTGAGTGGTCGACTAAGTCCAGGACGCAGTGTTGCAGAATAAGTGGTACTCTCACTGGATCTTCCATACCATTTATGCTCTGATTCGGTTTGGGTCGCAATCTTTGGAGTATCGTTCGATACACTCGCAAAGGCCTCTGTCTTGCATAGTGGATCTTTGAATGATCCGAGGCCTTTTTAGAATGAATGAATACTGGTGGTGCATTACTGATGCAAGTTAACATGCTTCGCACTGTAAACTGGAAAGATGTCATGTTCAAGGACTATCTCTGCCAACTTAGTTTAGGAAAAACATACAACATAAAGAACCGAACATTTCCTACACGAAAGGTTTCCCTCTACAAAGCCAAAAGCCGATATTTACAGGCTTTGTTTCCGGCACAAACGAAAATCGAACCTCAATGATTTAGTATTGAAGAGATGCTTTCATGACAACTACACAAAAGCATAAAAAACAAAATTAGTTTGAATGCAAACTTCCCACACTCATCAACAGTGCACTGCAATAAGGCTTCATCATCTAAGATAGCCAAAATATACTCATCATCAATTAGAAAAAACTGCAGAATTTTTTTTTTCAGAGTTGGAATTTCGAATATTGCTAAAACTCATACTAGACTAAATTTATAATGATGAAAAATTCAATGTTTACAACTATACAAAAAGAGTAAAAACAGAAAATGGCTGATTATTGCTATCACCAAACAGAAGTGAATGAGTCAAAATGCTTAATTATTGTTATTATTTTGAATGTCTTTCGGCTACGAACGTGGCTGTTTTTCGATGCTCAAAATCGAGGGGACTTGATTTTTAAAAAAAAGATCGAAACAAGGCAATAGTCTAATGCATCAGTAACGGAATCGTCTCTCGGCCAAGGGCGCGGAGTGCACCCTTTCGTAAACTACTGCCCGCTGCTGTAAAGGGAGCTCGAGCTCTAATTGAAAAGTGATCATACACTTCTCATATCGCAGATCTTGAAGAGACATATCAGGAGGTATGGACATAAGTGAGTGGGATTTCTCATGACAAATCAATCATCGGCATTATGTATTTTAAGAACATCTGGTCAACAACAGTGAAACTTAGGTTAGTCCGAGTCAAAATGACAACAGCACTATTTGGAGATGCTGTCGCGTTTTCAAAGGTAAGGTATACATCAGAGTCGTAATAACTTCTGTTGGTGCTAGCGAGGCGGTCATTTCCGGTTGGGGAGGCCCCGGGAGCTGTTCTCTCCGCCTCCCCTCTCCCTTCCTCGACTGACCCCGCCCCTGGGGTACGAGTTGTGTCCTCCCCTCTTGTCCGCACTGCCGATGTAGTCGCTCAGCGTGGCGGGGTGGTTGCTGGTGTTGTTGTTGTAGCGGGAGTCCCCCGCCCACCGCCGCACGGGGCCCGGGCCGCCGCCCCTGCCCCTCCCCCTCAGGGGGCCACCTCCTCGGCCCCTCCCAGAGTCCCCCTCCGAGTTGTAGTTCCTTTCTGGGCCTGGACGCCGGGGCAGGGGGAAGTTCTGCACTGATCCGACCTGGCTCCTTAGCTGCTGGTCGATCTCCAGCTTCTCTTGCCTTAGCTTCTCCACTTCCTGAAAGCAATGAAAGATCAAGAATGAGACATCAATAAACACACAAAATACATACAAAAATCAATTGAACCATTTATTTCAAAAAACCAGTCAAGCAACTAACTCTAAAATTTTGAACAAGCATTTTTACCTTCGTATTAAAAATTTTCTATGAGGATTCGATGTTTTAAGCCAAAAGGGATACATATTTAGGTATATTTCTTTTAATAAACAATGTTGTAATCATTGAATAATTTAATATGGTGATACAGATGTTTCCCTGAAATTAGTAATTTTGTCGCTAACTGGTTTTTGAAATAAACAATTCAGTTTTCACAAAACTTATAAGAGTTCGTAATCAAGAATTGTGAAGCTACATGTTCACTCTCATCTTTCTAAAAGTTATGATGTTACACTAATTTCAGTTTACCTTTTTAATTGTTTCATAGTAAACATTATTTTGCATTAAGTAGTAAGTCGCCACCCCTAAGTCAAGGCTAAGGCAGAGCTATCTGTGATATACTGACAAACCGTTCATCCCACCCAGAGATTGCACTCATCAGTCAGGAATAGGGAACAACCCAGCTGTAGAGAACGACGCCATCTCATTGAAGCAGTGAGTGCCAACAAACTAATGATAATAGTTGGCGCTCTCAGCTTCAATGAAATGACATCTGCGTCCAGCATGGTTATTCCCTATTCCACAACAAGAACCAAATTACTGCAACCTCTAGATGAGGTAACCGAGCTTCGGCATTGTAACTAAAAATTATTTTGTTTTTTAAAAGATTTCGTGGGAACCAACTAATATTTTTCCCCTGCAGTATTGATTTAAACTTAATTTATATACAATGGACTCTCTATTCTGAACACTCATGGGAACGAATAAAAGTGTTCAGATTATGATGGTGTTCATTATATAAGGGACCTAGAAATACGAGGGCAATTCGGAAAGTAACCGCCGTTTGGGCGTGGTGCTGGAAGTACGGCTCAGAGTGCCCTCAATCGAATGCACGAGCAATCTGTGATTCAGTAAGCTTCCAGTGGGAGAGTGAGAGTGTTGCAGGACCAAGCATTTGCTAGTTATAGCGCGACAAAATGAGTGCCACTATAGAAAGTCCCATGAAATGTGAGGTGCGAGGAGTGATAAGATTTTTTTTGGCCAAAAAAATGTCAGCAGCGGATATCCATTGTGAATTGTGTTCCGTATACGGCCCAAACATTATGAGACTCACACTGCTGTAAGAATGCAAGAGCTTTTGAGCAAGTTCAAATGGGATATGTTTCCCCATCCTCCCTACAGCTCAGACTTGGCTCCTTCTGATTACCATCTGTTCACTGCAATGAAGAAGTGGCTTGGGGGACAGCATTTCGCTGAGGACGAGGAACTTAAAAGCTCAGTGACACATTGGCTTAAATCACAGGCGGCCGCTTTTTATACAAATAGAATTGATAAATTGGTAAAATGATACAAGTGCCTAAATAATGGCGGCGACTACGTTGAAAATTTTAATATGTTTTTGCATTGTGTATTCCAGGGTTCATACTCTGTTCGAATAAAAAAATTCCATGACTTTTCCAAGACCTTTTCATGACTTCATAAAATTTTTAATGACTTTGTTACATGAAAAGAATAGTTCTAATAGTACTATTTAATTTCAAATTTACCAATTTTTGGAAATGAGCATTACTTCTACGTGAATACCACTACCTCATCGAAGCACTTCAGTAAGCACTAACTATTCCTGTTTGTCTTTATCATATAAATTCAAGTGAAGTAAAAATACAGTGAGTGGAATATCATGATGCTTAAACGTCTAATTTTTTTCTTATAAACAAGCAGAATGATAATCTATTGGAAAAAGGATGAGTAAGTCCTTTGTAAGTTTCAATAAATTTACTTCAAAGGTTGCCTCTTAGTGTCATCAACAGTAGATTCAATCATCCTCATAACTTGATAATAATTGGGTTCTTTAAAGTAAAGCCATTCTTTAGTAAATTTATGTTTATAAATCGGATATTTATTTTTAAAAAAAATAGTTGTGATCTTTTCATTCAATTGCAATAGTTTACTTATTTGCACATTTTCAAATTCATGTAAATAGATTCAGAAATTCCAGAACATAATGTTGGATTCCCGATATTGAACATAGCAGTGGCCAGTGGGTCACGTGAATTCGTTTTGCAGGCCGTATGTTGGGGAGCATTACTTTGGAGTATTAGAATTCCCTTATTTCTGTATTCTACCACCTGACTACAGATTTTTATTTTCTAAAACCTTCAACAAATTCAGATATACTCTGATAAGTTTATTAATAAAGTTTTTACAAGTGATGGAAACAAACTCTGATACAAATGAATTGCGTTTTTTAATGGGCGTGGCAAAATCAAGAATATACAAGTTTGCTAATGACTAAGAATGAAAATTTCAATTTTCCATGACTTCTCCAGTAGGGTGGTCCAAAAAAGGCCCTTTTTTAAAAATTTCTGATTTTTACTGGTCCTACCCTCCCATATGGTTCCACTTATGTAAAAATTAATTATTGTAAAGTTTCTGCTCATAATTTTAACCTTTAGAGGTAGCTCAACATCCTCAAAGTTAGACTAATAATTGATTTTATGCAATAAATGCAAAAGAGAAGGAAAAGGCTAAAAAAAAGCAATACAACTATATTTTATTTAAATCTTTAGCATTTTGTATGTTGAAAATTATGCAATTATATTTAAATGACTGTGGATGTGGTTGTGCTAGTACCTACCAAACTATTTTTTTGCTATTGGTAAAAGCGCGGCAATGTTTTTCAACAACCTGCAACAAGAATTGAAATTGTTCTTCAATGGTTATTATTTTTTCATTAAAATCTTTTATAACATATATTTATTCTTTTCTGCAAGATTATTATTTACTGGCTCACTCTAATAAATATTAGTGCTTAGTGAAGATAATTCTCCCAAAAGTCGCAGATTTGTTTGATCTCCCAAGTTTTGCAGGATAAAATGTATCAGGTAATTTTTTTTTTTCAGTTAATGAAGCTGACCTTAAGCTAGGAAGTACTCAAATTTCATGACATTTTTGGGCATTAATCTCAGGTACTTTGCAGCAATATTTTTTCACTGACTTCTTGAACAACTTTACCAATTGTCTTATATTTGAGTGTATTACTTGATTGTCAAAATGAGCCATCAATTTTATTTGCTTCTTCATCTATATCAATTATGAAATTTATATTTCATTAAATTAATATCATTACATAGTGCATTCTGAAGTATAGAAACTCACACTAGGTTTTAAATAAACACATTCTGCAAATATACCAAATCTTTTGAAATCCAATATCTTCTACATAATCGATGGTGAGCTAGTGGTTAAACACTTGTATTTCAAAACAGTACAGGATTTTTAACATCCATTATATATAGTGTTTAGCTCTAAGTGCAATAATTCAGATTCTAGGAAAGGAGTTTGATGCTGAACTATTAAAATCAGTTCAAGAAATTCTGGATTACATCTCTTGAGTCATACAGCAATTTTTTAACAGACTGTATTCTATAGCTCTATAGATACGTTTCTTTTCCTTATTATTGAGCCTTGTAATGCATTTATCCTTATGAATAAACTCCCAGCAGGCCTAGAATATGTTACAGAGAAGTAATTTTGGTGCAGAAGTATGGAAACTATGCATTTATTGAAAATCGCACTAATAATCAATTGTATAATGTGGTGTTGACATTCCAGAATTAATTATTTCTTAATTATTTTGTACTAGTAAAACAGGTGCTACTGTTTTTGCCAGTATTGATGCTTCTTCAGTCAAAGCACAACACTTTGTCAACTTACAAAGAATTGGGCAAAATAACATTAACTGCTACATCTTACAAAAAAAAAAAAAAAAAATAGTATTTACAGAATATATTTCATGACCAGTTAAATGTTAAAACTGTGTACATATTTAATAGCAATTTTACAATGTAATTAATTTCTTTTAGTTGAAAAAGCAATCATATTTGTGATTAGTGTAGTCCTTTGTCAATTTACTTATATTCAGCAATGATGCAAACTTCATCGGCTTTGAGCTACCTTTAAATATTATTCAAATGCTATAAAATTTTGTCCTATTCATTTTCTAATGACACCAAATGGGAGGGTAGGACTCAAAAAAATTTCACCTTTGAAATTTTGGACCACCCTATTCTCCAGATCTGAAATTTGCTTATTTTTTTCCCCCCATGACTTTCCAGGATTTTCATGACCCATACCAACCCTGGTATTCTCATGCAGGGTACATATTATCATCCAATTGTTTAAGGGAAAAGGTTTCTGGTTTCTGCGTGATAAACCCTCAACCGCATATTGCTTGTAGGCAATCGTACCTTTAAAGGTTTTGAATGGTTGGATTCTTGAAATACACAGCTAAAAGACAGAGATTTCAAGTTCATATTGATCAGCTGAATGATTTTTTGAAATGCAGCAATTATCCATGAAAATAATCCTTCTCTTCCTCTTAACGTTTTTCAGGGTTCATACTCTATTTGGATAAAAAAATTCCATGACTTTTCCAGGACTTTTTCATGACTTCGTGAAAATTTTCATGACCTTGTTACATGAAGAGAATAGTACTATATAATATCAAACTTGCCAATTTCTTTTTTTTTTTGGAAATGAGCATTAGCAAAACTTCTATGTGAATGCCACTGCCTGATTGAAAAAATATCAGTGTACACCTAAAAAACTGAATAATTCTAACCTGTTTTCATCATATAAGTTTAAGTTAAGTAAAACTACAGTGAATGATGCTTAAATGTCGATTTTTTTTTTTTTTATAAACAGGCAGAATGATAATGATTGGGGAAAAGGTTGAATGAATCATTACTAAGTTTCAATAAATTTGCTTCAAAAGTTGCCTTTTAGTGTCAACTTGACAATTTTTTGGTTCTTTAAAATAAAGCCACATTCTTTAGTAAAATCATGTTTCTAAACCAGATATTTATTTAAAAAAAATAAAAATGAAAACATTTCATAGTAAATAAATCTTTTGATTTAAATGTACTTGTTTACTTATTTGTACATTTTCAAATGAATATAAATTAATAGGTTCAGAAATTCCAGAACATGTTTGAATAATGACACTGAATGTACCAGTGGGTCGCATGTATTAGTTTTGCGACCGTATATTGGGCACTACTGTTTTTGAGTATTAGAATTCCTCTATTTCTATATTCTATCGCCTGACTAAACATTCTCCAAAACTTCAACAAATTGAAAACTCTGACACATTTTAAAATAAAGATTTAGGAGTGATGGAAACCAACTTGGATGCAATGTTTTTTGAGATTGTTCAATTTTCCAGTTTAAATAGCTTTTCATGGTGCAATACGAATGACTCAGGATTTCTAATGCTCTTTTTAGCTACTATTACTTTTTCCCAGAACATTTTTCCATGACTGAAAATAAATTTCCATGACTTAGACTGAAAATTTCAATTTTCCATGACTTTTCCAGGTCTGAAATTTGCTTATTTTTTTTCCATGACTTTCCAGGATTTCCATGACCCGTATGAACCCTGGTTTTTCAATCATTGTGATAAAATTGAGAAGGTGTTTCTGGTTTTACTATTTGATTCATATAAGTACTGATTGTGAACATGTTCAGTATATAGAGAGGCAATAATTAAATGCAGTCAAAAATAACGTTCATAATACCGGGGTGTTCATTAGGGTGAAATGAAAAAATCAAAACCTGATAAACGTCAAGTAATAGTGAGTAAAAGTTACCTTTTGAAGAGATATTTAGTCATGCAAAACAGGGTTGGCAAAAACCCGGGTTTTTTTAAAAAAGCCCATGGACCCAGGGTTTTTTTGGGTTTTTTTAAATAAAACCCAAAAAAAACCCAACTAAAGCTGGGTTTTTTAAAAGAAATGTGGGGTTTTTTTTGTCTTTTTTTAGGGGAAAGGAGGGGTACTCGTAGCATATTGTAGCATAAGTATATGGTCAAAGCACAAAAATTGTCTTGATAAAAAAAAGCTGGAAAATTCAGCATTTTCTGAAGAAGGGTATAAAAGACGACAAAATTCAAGAATGGTGAAGTTTCAGATTTTTTTAGCTTCCATGATTACCAACAGTTAAGGCAAAGTTACTTCTTGAGTGATAAAATCTATTGTTTATTTGTTCGTTTTTTATTGCGACATTTTTTTTTTTTTTTTTGTATTTTACTTTATTGTATTTCATTTTGTTATATGCAAAACTACTGTAGAACCTCAAGTAGTTTAAATCCCTTTTTACTGAATTCCAGCTTAATTAAGACATTTCTTTGAATTTTATGTTGCCTGTTTTTCTATTTCTGTGTACAGAGTAAGAAATATTAAACTTTTTCGTAGGATAATGAAAATACTGTACATCCTATTCCGTTTTCTGCCGACCATTTGTAAAACCTGTTAATTTCTAAAAAATATACCTTGTTTATTCAAGTTTTGTGACGTGTTGGTTTCCAGAAAATAATTCACATGAGAGCCTTTTAGCTAAAGTAGTATCCTTTGTACAATCTGCAAATACCGAGAAAATCTGACGTGACAGGACTTAGTCAAGATAATTTGAGTTCCTTATTGACCAGTTGAAGGAAAAAGTTAAATATATTTATTTAAAATCTTTGAAGCATTTTTTAATGCCCTTAAGAGTTAAGAAATACTATTAAAGTTCAAAATTCATTTTTTATGTCCATTGCCTATTGTGAAGAAGAAATAAAAAAGAAGTTTAAATTGTAAAAGTATTTAAATTCATTATTTTTTTTAAAAAAGTTCTCAGAAAATTTTAAAAAACCCAAAAGTGGGCTAAATAATGGGTTTTTTTAAATGGGTTTTTTCAAAAAAACCCATTGGGTCCAACCCAATTGGGTCCAATCTGGCCAACCCTGATGCAAAAGGGTTTCGACAGAAAAAAAAATATCTTGAGGGGTCGCTCGGGCCTTGAAATTGACCATTATTGCATAAAAACTGGAAAACGTGATAAGAATTTCATCAAAAATCAAAATTTGATGTAATATCAATTAAGAGTAGGTTTTTTGTGTAGAATACACACCACATATGATCATTTTAATAATTAACTATATTTTAAAGTTCCGCACATGCTTTGAATTTGACCAATATTGCACTAAAATTGACCAACATTGTAAGGCTTTGTACTTTGAGAAAAAGTATCAGAAGTTATTATTTGTAAGGATGTGCTCTCATATTAATTAATCCTTATATAGATACCAAAAAAAAGGTAATAAAAGCATTTCTTACATAAAGAAAAAGTTGATTTTCCACCTTAGCACATAATAAATGTAAAATTTGCATGCAATAAAAACTTAAGCGTATAACTTTGGTGCAAAACATAAAATTTACACACAACAGTTGTACACAAAGCGCCTACTTTTTAGTGATATTACATCAAATTTATCAATTTTTGATTTTTGATGAAATTATTGTAATGTTTTCCAGTTTTTATGCAATAATAGTCAACTTCAAGATGCAAGCGACAACTCAAGATATTTTTTTTCCACTAAAATAATTTTGCATGACTAAATATTGCTACAAAAGGCAACTTTTCCGCACTATTACTTAGCGTTTATCAGATTTTGATTTTTTTTTCACTATACTCTAGTGTTCATATCAGAGTATGTTCAGAGAGGTCAGCCTATGTTAAGTCGATAGAGTTTCTCGTTAAATTCTTGCTAAGGATGCAGGAATGTTGCAAAGCGGAAAAAAATGAATATGTTCCATGGTTTGAACTTGGAAAGTAGGCTTGCATAGTTTGAAAGCACAACAGTAATTGAGCAGCAATCTTTTAACATCTGCTTTGGATTTTTACACAATTTATTATTCCTTGAACAGTAGTCAATACAAAGTATTCAAAAATATAGGTTTTGATAGGGAAAATAAAGGAAATTTCAGAGAAAAATTACTGATGCTCGACAGTTTGGTGATGAAATGATGATTGTCTCTAATATTTGAGGAGAAAATCTCTAGAATTTATTATTTTTTTTTTACAGAAATTCAAATTTCCCTGATTTTGTTACCACATTACTCTTATTTTAGTTAGTAATATATAATAATCATGATTAATCAAGAAAGTAAAGTTTTAACCATGTACCTTCAAATGTGCCAGATGATATTCCAGTAAGATTTTGGCATTTGTTATACTTTCTATCGTTCCAACAAACACAAAAGGAACCTAAAAAAGAAAAATAAAGCTTTTGTAAACACCTGTAAGCAAACTTGCTTACTTTTCAAAAGAGTTATAATTGAAACATTCAAATCTACATAAGAATTGAGGGGGGGGGGGGTACTACACTCAAGATAAGAGAAAAAATTATTTTTCACGTTCATTAACAAGGTTCATACTCTTCCAGACAAAATGAATTTCAGGGGTTTTCAGGAGTCAAAAGCAAAATTTTCAGGAGTAATAACACGAGCGGTTTTTACAAGAAAATTAGTTTCAGTAACATTTAATCTACTTTACTGTTAAAATTTAAAAAATAAATAAATAAATAAAAATGTATTATGTTTTTAATCCATTAGTATTTTCTTTCACACACTATTTAGTAAAAAAAAATATTAAAAATTGGACTCAAAATATTTGAAAATAACAGGAATACACAAAATATTAACGAAGTCCCAATAGATTAATTATTAACTCTTCTTACAGAATTTTTTTATTTTGGCACTTGATTTATCAAGGTCCATTTCAACCTTTTTCAGTTCATCCAATTTTTCATTGACTTTGCGCCTTAAAGCAATACTTTTACAGATACAGGAAAGGTCACTGTCCTTTTCTGCTTTTATTCTTATTGTCTGCTGAGTATTCATATGAAGACTTATTCAGTTCACAAATGTAAATTTCCAGACACTTCCTTTTTTTTCTCAGATCATTGATTTGATCTTCCAATATTTTTCTTTTCCCACTACAAATGAGCTTCTGCTTTTTTTTTCTGCTCATCTAAATAAGTATAGTCGACTCTCCCACTTTTGAAATGTCAAAATTCAAAGTGAATTATTAATTTAATAATTCACTTTGAATTTGACAAACTATTAATGGGAACAATTTTCAGTCTGAAATAGATCAATCTAAAACAGGGATCTACAACCTTTTTTAACTCGCGGGCCACATTGTACATTTTTTGAGGCAAGGCGGGCCGGTCCAACAATATTTTAGCCCAAATGGTTCATTTAGCGCTTGACCCCCCACCACCCATTTATCGCAAATATATATATATATATATATATATATATATATATATATATATATATATATATATATATATATATTCATTAAGCACTGGTTAAGTGGTGGTTTTTGAAAATTTCTGAGCTTGCTTCTAAGTTGCTATATTTCCTTTTACATATTTGCTATTAACTAAATGAAATAATAGTGCCCTTAAATTTCTAATGATAAAACGATAGGGAGTCTTGTAAAATTTAGAATAGTACAGAAAACTGAAAGAAAAATATTCTTTGTCAAAAAAAAAAAAAACTAAAGTTTAAAAAAAAAAAAAAAGAGCTAATGAGAAGTGATACAAGACAAAATTATTGCAATGCACTAAAAATTTATTTTATTGAGTTAATGATGATTAAAAACTTGGGAAAAAAATGAGAACACAACACGTGTGTAAAGCTTTTAAAGTATTTTAAAGATTTAAAGTATTAATGAGAAGATTGCATTTGTTTACCTCTTAATATTTCAGTTCATCCAGGGACAAACTTCGAAATTCCGATCATTAAGAGAGATTTCAAATGTTCGTCTGATAAAGGTCTGTACTTAGATTTAACATATTTCAATTTCAAAACGTCTGTTCACAACCACCGTCACCAAGATGCAATCTTTTACCAATTGACCGTCCGTAACCAGCTTTAGCCAGAATATGGCTGACTTTGAAACTGGTTTTTACAGGCTTTGCAAATATTTGTTTCTGAATTGAAAGAGAATTTTTCAAAGAAACAATGTAATCCTCTCGTACTTTACCAGTAAAAATTAAAATTTGCTCTTGTATTTTGTATCAAAATGTCTAAGGACATTAAATTCTTTCAGAACAACGACAACTCTTTGCAAATAGGACACTGCTTTATTATTGTTGTCGATCATGAAATAATCGTGTGTCCACTGTTTATTAAAAGCACTCAAAATCAACTTTCCATTTTTTTAAAGAAGTCATAGTAATGCTGAATAACACTATAAAAATAAAAGATACTGTTCACTATCGCTGCGCACTTCGTGAGGCGTGTGAAACTGCAATCTACATATCTACACCAGTGTTGACAAATAAAAGTTAGAAAAAAGAACCAAACGGCTTCGTGATATTAGCAAAAAAAAAAGTCAACTTGAGCGAAAACCACCCTCTCTTCTAGATATATTTTTTAAGGGGTTGGGAATCCACTTTCCCATATTTCTAAGCTAAATAAAAAATCGCGAGTGCATGAAGGAACAAAATTATGGAAATGAAAAACGAAGAGATAAATCTACAATGGTTGATGTTCTGATTTAAACGCTATTTGTGGGAGACTTTCGGTTTCTGATATCAAGTTTTTTTTTAAATTCAGAGTCTAGCATTAGAGTTTGGCAGTAAACATTTAAATTTGGTGTCAGCTTAGCCGCCAGGAAATGCCCAATGCCAGGGGACTAATGAGAGAATGTAGCGCGGAGAAAAGAGATTTGTTCTCGGAAAGAGCAAAAGCGTAAAAGAGAGAGATAGGGTTGCTGCACTCCTAGTTAACGGTAAAAAAATGATTAAAAAACCAATTAAAAGATTTTAAATAATTATTTGTAATTAAAAATAAAGTCTCAATTATATTTCCAACGAAATTGTCTCTGTTCCGAAAAATAGAAAAAAGTTTGAAAGCTTCCCGCGGGGCGGACAATATCTGTTCGCGGGCCGGATCCGGCTCGCAGGTTGGAGAGCCCTGATCTAAACAAAGGGTGATAGAGGACTCAAGTAAAATTTTCTGATAACAGTGTGAAATTTTCGGAAACTATGAGGAAGCTTGAAAAAAAAAATCCTTTGTAATAATAATTTTCCAGTGAAAAAAAGCATAAGTCTAATCTTTTGTCTGCACCAAGCAACCATTTTTCCTCTCTCCTGTAAAGTAGCGATTATGTGACTTACATTATCCTGGCTCTAAGTTAGAGAATTTATTCATGATGGATGAAGAAGAAAGAAGGAATTGCAGTGATGACACTAATAGATTAAGAGTTTGAAATTAGCATTTATTTATTGCTTTTTGAAGAAGAAATTGCAAAGGCTGAAATTTTAGTTTTGAAAGAAATTGATACAATTTTACAAGACATGTACTGACTGTATCATTAAATAATTAGTTACAAAAAATTAATGGATGAAAAATCAAAATAATTACAGCATTCCCTCCTCCTGAACAGTTTTGAACAACTTCAGAATAATTTGAATCTCGGGGGGGGGGGGGGGGATTTATTATTCTTTTTAAGTTATTTTTTAAATTACTATATTTCTTAAGGAAAAAATTTCAAGTGTAAATTATAAATACTGCTGAAGCCGTAAACAAACTTTCGTTCTTTAAATGTCATGATTTAATCTAAGAATAAAAAACTTCAACAAAGAAAGAAAAGCACAGTAGGCTCCCCAATTATCGGAGGAATAGGGTCAGGGGTCTGTCCAGGATTTTTCACAGGGTCCGTTTTTTGTGAAAAATCAAATAATTTTGTGAAAAATGAATTAATTTTGTGAAAAACCAAAAAATTTCGCAAAAAAAAAATTGTTAAAACGAAATTTTAGAATTTAGAGATGGCACAGACTGCATCAATTAAACTTACAGTTAAGTGTTTTCCTCTTCTACGTCGAGAAAATCATTCCGGATTTTTTTTCTGATATTTGGCGGGGGGGGGGGGGGGGGGGGCATCGCTCTTTCAAGTATCAATATTTATCTACCCTTCTACATTATGTTAAATTAAACTAGAAATATTTCTGTACAGCATTTAAAATAATTGTAACAAAAAAATAAATAAATAACATAAAATCCAGAATAGGGGGTTCAGCATTTAACTTTTTGACCCAACACTCTTAAAAAGCACAGAATTTCGTTTAAAACTTATAAATTCCGTGATTTTAACAAAAATAAAAGGATATTTTAATTGTCTACCTCTTAACAAAGCGTAATAATCATCAAAAATTCGAAAAATTGAATTCCCATAGCGGATGCAAAGAGATCGCAATTCTCAAAGTGAAGGCATTAAAAGTATAAAAACGGCTTGTAAAAAAAAACATTTTTGATAAAATTATTTTAAAATTGCATTTTAGAGTCCTATGATAAACATTTCATTAATATCTGTGGACACAGTTGACGCAAAAAAAAATAAATAAATAAATAAATAAATAAATAAAAATAAATAAATAAAATAAAATAAACTTCAGCATTTTAATTTTTGACTCATAACAGAAAATGGAATTTTGCTTTAAAAAACTTGAAATGAGAGTTCTAACAGAAATAAAGAGACTTTTCATTTATTTGCATCCTAATAAAGCAAAGTTAGGTTGAAAAAAGAACAAAATATGATTCACATATCGGGAATTAAAAGATTGCATTTTTCAAAATGTAGACATCTAAAGAAAAAAAAAACGGTAATTAAAAGAGTTTATTTAAAGTTAATCATCCTTGTTAGCATCGAAAAATCAAAACCCATATAATTTTCTCCCAAAATAACAATTAAACATCGCACCGCACCCGTAAAAACGCAAATATTGACAAGCTGGTAAAATGATGAGAATATTTTCGAGTCAAAAGTCATTATAAAGGTTCAATGCCAGACGCTAAGTGGTGATAACTTTGAAGTTGGTAACTATATCTGAAGTGATCATATTTTTTCCCCACCCTTACTATCCCTTTGCAATTCTAAGTTCATTTCGCAGATATATATTATTATTGTTTATTAAAGCATGAGTGGGGAGAAAAGTGCTTACCAATGCCTTTTCAGAAAAGTTTACAACAACACCGCTGCAAATTAGCTGTGATAAAACAAACAACCATTATATTTATTTGGCAGTAGCAATTATTTATCGCTTGCAGGAGCATAGCAAGAGAGATTTTTTTTTTCTTTCAAAATTAGCCGAATTTGTAAAAGCTGATGACTCTAATTTGACTTAAAAAAGGTTCCAAAAATTATCGGCGTTATTTTGCTTTCAGATTTGCTCTTTCAATAAACAATTTGTGAAAGATCCGATCTTGTTTATCAGAATTTTGTGAAGGGTCCGTTTTGTTTGTTCAGGATTTTGTGAAAGGTCCGTTTTGTTTGACCGGGATTTTGTGAAAGGTCCGTTTTGGTTGATCGGATTTTTGTGAAGGGTCCGTTAACGGACCCAAATATCCGCTGGCCAGACCCCTGAGGGTGGCAGGCTAACCGCGGATAAGGGAATTTTCAGATAATCTGCAAATCAGGTAAAAGTGATGCAAGTATATGCAATAGCTTGAAAATATCAAAAACACTCTCATGCATGTAAACTACAGATAAAACGATAACAGGATACATAAAAATGCACATAAAAGCTAGAAATGAATTGTTCATTATTGCAAACGGATTACACAATATGCGAGCGAATTGTGCAAGCAGATTAACTGCAACAGATTAGGTTACACGAAAAATGCATAGGGTAGAGGCATTTTTAAGACTGATCTAGTCGGTAGTTCACGCACCTTAGTATCAAAGTTCGTGATTTTTTGGATTTTTTTTTTTTTAAATCAAAAAAGATCAGATTCTTTTTTTTTTTTTTGTTCAAAGATTGGTAGATATTAATTACTTTACATTTATAAACATAATATATATCATACAATAGATAAATACATTCAACTTACTTTTAAAATTAAGTTCTCTAACTATTCAATAATATTTTTAAAATTAATAAATACGTTATAATGCTTAGATAAGATGCGATTTTGTTTTATGCTTTGCTTAAAGATAAGGTTTCCATTATCATATAGGTTTTTAGTGTAAAATAATATGTTGAACACTTACTTTTCTGAACTATATTAGTCATGAAGAAAAACTCAAAATTTTTATTTTGTTCTAAACTAATTTTGGAGTAAAAGCAATAGAGTGAAAATCTGTTACACACACAGAAAGAGGGATCTATGTAGTTTTGCCTATAGAAGTTGAGATAGTATAATGCCGTGTAGTTAAATTTAGAGCAGTACATCCTAAAAATGCAGAATTAATTTATAAAAACAAAATCAACTAATTTTAATTAATGTTTTTGTTAAAAAAAATCACTTAATTCAAATCAATTGATTTAAATCAATGATTTAAAAAAAAAGTCACTTGATTTAAATCATGATTTTAATCACAATTTAAATCAAGCTGATTTAAATCAACAAACCCTGCTTAGTATCGATCTAAAAATCAGTAAGGCTGATCTGAAAATCAGGAAGTAGAGATTGACTGGAGGGTCCCGGGATCGCTCCTAGCCGGTTGAAAGTTTACTCATTGTCTTACTTAATGGTGACTGGGGGACATTAAATATGTTCGTGGTCACTAAACCCTCCAAGTGAAATGATACTGTTGGGGGTGCTGGACCAGAGACAGCCCAGTTTCTGAACTGGATCAAAAAATCAGAGCTATCTCCTGTGTCCCATCCAACTGGTTAAATCACTTAGGTACGAGGGACCCTGGAGTGAAAAGTAAAAAGAAAAAGTGGTAGAGATTTAAAGCAATGAGTAATGCAGATTTCAAAATCAGGTTTCTACTAGTCAGGTTTCTGTGACCTTGAAAGGTTTGATATCATTGGAAAAAGGAGGAAAAGAAA
Source organism: Uloborus diversus (assembly GCF_026930045.1). Taxonomy (NCBI): domain Eukaryota; kingdom Metazoa; phylum Arthropoda; class Arachnida; order Araneae; family Uloboridae; genus Uloborus; species Uloborus diversus. The sequence continues at coordinate 87,816,491 of NC_072731.1, read as the reverse complement.
GAAATGGAAATGACAAACAATAAATTTTACACTTGTTGAATTAAAATGGGTGCATTTGTCTACCTTCAGTTTGTCATTGATAAAAAAAACAAAGAAAGAAAGTGGGTGCCAATATTCCGTCCCTCGGATAAGCCACTCGCAGATAATCAATTTACTTACATGTAAATGTATTAACAAAAACTTACTTAGCATGATTAGTCTTAGTGTGTGTACTGCTATAGTAAACTTTAGGAATAACGTGAACTTAAAGGTTAACTAAGTCTTTTAATAGCCCTTATGTAAACAAACGGCATACATTTTGTTATTCAAATGCAAACCATTTTTTTTTTAATTTCACTTGTTTGTAATTTTTGCAAAAAAATATATTGTTCACATGTTTATAATTGTTTACAGCAGAGGTTCCCAAATTTCAGACTTCCGCGGACCCCTTCTCGAAAAATTACAAAGTTCGGGGATCATATTTTTAAGAATTTTTGAATAAAATGTGACTTAGCAAAAAATGATATTTTTCAGATTCTATTTATTTAAAAATGGGTTTTCTTCTTGGTGATGGTAAGGTAAGAGGCAAGTAAACATGACTAAGCTTGAAATGAGATGGCATGAACTTGTAGATTGATAAGCCATGTTTAGTACACTTGATAGTACAAAGACAGTTAAAACACTTTCCTTTCATTATTTTGCCACTTTCAAAATCTAATTTCATAAGGCGTACTTTAAGGAAATAAGTTGTTTGAGAACAAGGTGGCCAGACAGGACAATTAGAATGGGATAAAAGGGGTTTTAGGGAATCATTTTAGGTATTAATTTTACAGAATTTCATTTTTTTACATCCTACTTTTCAACTTTAGTGGTAAAGACTAGATACCGTGGGTCAGCAGTAGCCAAAATTATTCAGTTACCATTTACACAGAATGTACCACAAATGCTGTAAAATAACAAAGTAGAGAAATAATACAATTATTACTAGAACTGGAGTTATTGCATCATAAAAATAGTACTTAGAAGAAAAATATGAGATTCAAGCGATAAAGAAAGCAAAGGGAACAACAAGAATGCAGCCAAAAAATAAGATCAACAAAAACTTTGTTGCACTTTAGAAGGAGGGAATAGTTAAAAGAATCAATCAAAAAATATTTTTAACATAATGGCCCAAGCATTAATTATACACAATGAGAAAGAAATTCAGAACAGAACATAAAAGAAATGAAATTCAACTGTCATCAAGTAGCAAGCTCAGGCTAAATAAAATGGAAATACTCAACAAATGTAAGAGATGCCAAAAAAATAAAGTTAATAAAACCAGGCAAAATAATAATGAATCCACATCTCCTACATTTTCCTTAAAGATCACAAAATATCCTAAAAGGCACTGGAGGACACTGATATTCGACCATCACTTACGCTGAACGTTCTTTCTGTAACAGTGCCTTCCACCAAATGGCTAGACGTTCTGTCAGTCATGCTGGAATGAGATGTAGATTTCCTATGAACTTGCATATCCAAAGTTCCTTTACCTGTTCTATGCTGCGGTGGACCTCGGCCCTCCTGCACAAGACAGGAGGAAACAGAACATTTATTAACCCTGCACTCTTCAAGAACAATAGAAATAAGACTGCCAATTCAATGAACTCAAACTTTCCCACAGAAACAATATTCATATATTTTACAAAATGCATTTTAAAGTTCCTGAAAATTGGAAAATTATATAGCAAAATCTAGACAAACACCTGTTCAGTCATTTGGCTAAATATCAAAGTTACGTTATAGTGAAGAAAACATTCAAAGAATTCAATAAAATGAAAACAATCTAAACATAGCAAAAAGCATTTTATCATACAACTAAAGATCACCTAATTTCATGAATTTTCTTTTAAAGGAATGTTAAGCTGAACTGAAGTGAAAGTTGGCTTTGGGGAACATATTTACTTCTTGACGATCACAATACCATTTTTTTAATGATCAAATAAATGACTTTCACACAATTCTCAAGATTTAATTTAAATATTTGTTCAATCAAATCATTAAATTGTCTTCTAAAACTCAAATTAAAATTTTTAATGTGTTTTAGAAATAAAAATTATACAAAAGAATTTCAAAATATTTAGAACCTCGGTCAGGCTTTTATCAAAGAGTATTATTAAAATCATACCGTGAAATTATCAAACACACATTGTAGAACTAGTAAAAATTACTTCAAGAAAAAAATTATAACTATTGAAGAACTAATATGTCAAAAGTAAACTACTACTCCATAGGATATATGGACTAACTATTATGGTATAATGCTACAGTCACGCGCTTGGGAAACTCAATGTGTAAAAAAAAGTATAGCATTTTGAGAATAAATATGTATATCAAAGCTTATAAATTCAATTTATTGCATGTAACATATAATCATGTTCAGTTTTCCAAAAGCTTTTATTCTTTTTCCATGTTACTTTTTAATTACAAATAAAAAAAAAAGCCAAAAATAATTACAAGACAAAACATTTGCTGATATTGTTAACAACGTGATCAGATTTCAGTCACACTATGTGACATAATTGTCCAAATTTTTAGAAATGCTGAAAATAATCCTTGCATTGGAGCAACTAAGACTTTCCAGATGTTTTTAAGAAAAAAAAGTACAGTATAACATTAAATATTAACTTTTTAATGTATAGAATTTTTTGCTTATTCACCAGCCAAGCATCTCACTAATTTAAACCCGAACAATATTCACATTGCTTGCAATCACTGGATGCAGTGGTGCCTCAAACTTAAATGTTTGGGAGGGCGGAAATTATCAATTTGCGGAAAGGAACTCCAAAAATTGCCTAATCCCATCAGACAAAATTTACCAAAAAACGACATTTTGGGAGGTCACACAGGATGGCGACAGGAATTATTTATTTTACTTTTTTTTTTGAACAGATAATTGGCGGAAAATGCGTAGGAAATTAATGTACTTAATTTTGTAAAGCAAAAAAATTTTTTTTTTCTTCATAAAATCAATTTTCCCTGATTTTTTGTTATTTTTTCAAAATTCCTTGATATTTCCCTGACTTTTCCCGGATTAATAAATTTCCCTGACTTTTCCCTGAACTCCCTGATTTCCCTGATCTGTCGCCATCCTGTCACAGTGACCTCCTATCCGGAAACTCCCGACTAGATGCAATAGCCAGCACTGGAAATTTGGCATTAAGCATGAATTATTGACAGCTTGTACATAACTATATAATATTTCTTCATACTGAAATAGGGCTCAAAATTAACAGCGGTCTGCTGCTATACTTTTTTTTTTTTAAACTGTTGAGATTAAAGTTTTGCACCTTTATTTACCATGTTTAGGTTTTCTTTGCATTAAAAAATAGATTAAGAAATTTTTAAAGCATCATAACAGTTTTTTCTATTACATTGCCTTTTTTTCAGAGCAAAAATAAAAAATTTCATTGTCTTTTACCAATATTGGTGGATAGAAAGAGGCTTGTTTCCCTTTTTCCCCCAGTCCCTCAGACATGTCTATTGAAAACTGTTAATAGATAGACTCCATTTGTCTTTTTTTTTAAACTTTTATCTATTTTCTTAAATTTCCCATTATTTTAAACCAAGTTATACTGGACCACTAAATGAGTGTATGAACCAGTGAAATTTTATAGTTATTGATACAATGGACCAATGACTTTTTCTAAATTTCTACCCCTGGTTAAAAAAATAAATCTTAGACCTAGTTAAATAATACCTCTTTTCCAAAGTTTTTTTTTTTCTTTATAAATTCCCCATCAATAATTTGGTTTCATGACTGACCACAAACAAAAACCAAGTTCATGAAATAAAAATGAAACTTAAGCAAGCAGTGCTTTTTTTTTTTTAATAATACTTAAGAATGTAATTTGTTCATTGGGCAATATTGATTTTTCTTGAATGTTTCTTCAGCTGCTTCTATTTTGAGACCACACATCAGATCAAACCTATAGTGTGGTTCTGATAAAACCACACTATAGGTTTTATCAGAACCACACGATAGGTTTGATTCTTGGCCTTGGACGTCTTCATATATGTTTGGGTTTAAATAGGCAAAATTCTTAGACTGGCACAATGCAAATAACTCTCAGCAATACAAAGTCGCAGTTTGAAAAAAGTAGGGGCTTTCCTCAGTCCTATTTTAATAAATGATATCACTTAAGTTTTAGTCAATCCGAAGTCAACTTATTAGAGCTAGACAATAATTAAACAATGGAGATGCTAAAATGTTGATTAATACAACATACTTCACGTACACATTCAGGCATGAGATTGCCGAAAAGGAAAAAAAGAGGAAATTCCAGGGTTCATACTCAATTTCAGAAATAAAATGAAGGAGTCTTGGAGGAGTTTTGAAGGAGTAAAATGAGATTTTGAAGGAGTACTAATGCGCTGTTCCTGAATGATGTTGCTCTTTTATTCATCACGGCTTTGCATATAGTAGTAGAAAATTAAAAGGTCATTTGGTTCGCCTGTATAGTAACAAATAATGGATGATGAATTTCTCACCAATTTTCTGTGTTAATTTGCTTGCTCATTATGGTAATTTGATCGCCCGTTATGGTAATTTGCTCATCCATATTATAGTAATTTGCTTGCCCATGTTATGATAATTAGCTCGATAAAATGCTCTTAAAATGGGAATAGGAAAAAAAATCGAATTTTCGAAAAATCGCTTCGAGATGCTCACCAGTATGTTATGAACACATTTTGTGCCAAATTTCAGGAAAATCGGCCAAACGGTCTAGGCTCTATGCGTGCAACAGACAGAGATCCACACTTTCAGCTTTATTATTAAAAAAAATATTTGACCCCCTTCCCCTTTGTCACAAAGTGTCACACTTCACCTTAACACTCCTCTTGTCACATGTCATAAAATATTGTTACAAAAACTGTGTAAGGTCACTTTTTGGTCTCTACCTCTTCCCCTGGTCACAATTTAATGAACCTGTCTCCGCCTCAAGGCATTACATCACTTGTGGATGTGGATGACCCTTTTTACAATATCATAACTGCGATTTACTACACAATTGTTTTTTTAACACAATCACTTAATATAGTAAATCTACTTATGTATTTTTAAATATTTAAATAATAATTAAACAGATTTTTGCTGCTGAAAGTGAGAGCAAAGCAATAATCATAAAACTTGAAAAAACAACCAAGCACCATTTAAGCACGTTTTACTTCACTTATGAAATGTCTTAGTCTTCTAATAAAATTTTCACCTTCAACTTTTACGACTTCTATGCTCAATTTGTAAATCACATCTTTATGAAAAAAATAAATAAACGAAATTACTACGGCAAAATTGTAATTATACCTTTGCCCTTGTGACGATGTTAAGTTGTCGATTGAAGTATTTTAAATCACTGTCAGAGGAAAATTATGTACTCTTGAAATAAAAAAGAAGGAGTTTTGAAGGAGTTAAAACCAAAATGAAGGAGTTTGAAGGGCCCTTCAGAAAAATTTCCTGAATGAAGGAGTATTGGAGGAGTTTTGAAGGAGTTTACGAACCCTGAATTCAAGCAAAACAGAAAATAGGGAAATTTTAAAAAGTGCATAAAAATAGCTCAGGTCTCAAGTTCAAATCTGTTCGATATTTTTATAGGAGATCAAATTTGCAATAGAATTCCATGTATTTTAGAACCAAATATATGCTTAGAGGTTTCTGTGGAGGGTGAAAAATAAATAATAAATTGTTTTTTGTAATTATCTATCTTCAGGGGCCAATCCAGGATTTTTTTTCTCGCTACCTATTTTTGTGAAAGTATTGCATCATTCTATTTTTGTGAAAGTTTTTTTTTATCAGCATTGTTTTTTGTTTTTGTTTTTGAAATTTTAGAGGCATCCTAATTTTTGTAAAAGAGAAGTAGAACAAGTGAAATTTTAGTTCGAAAAGTGTAAATGTCATCTAGTATTATTTTTAACAGGTTTCGTTTTTTGGGGAGGGGGGGTGCTAAAAACCTAAGAAGTACGAAAAATATCACTGTAATTTCAGCTTAATGGGCTATGTACTGTGTACAATATAGGAAATTATGAGAAAAACGGTTTCTCAAAACAGATGTTGAAAGATTGCGATGATATTGCATAAATACACTTTGGCGAGAAACAGCTAAAAATGAGTTAAAATACCACAAAAAGGTTGTTATTTAAGCGATTGTTCATATAAACCTACTTAGAATTTTATGTTATAAGTAAATTTTGTTTTAAACAGAGAAAAAAATTTTATATTTTAAAATGCAAATTTTTGTGAAATTTTCGATGTTTTTGTGAAGCCACTGATTTTCTTACTTGATTTTTGTGAAAGTACCGATTTCAAAAAAAGATTTTTGTGAAGGTACCCAAAAACGGTAGCAAAATCAGCCTGTATTGGGCCCTGCTTTTCTTATTTTTATACCTAACTCTTCCAAAAATATTTACTTAATTTCATATGGGAGGTTATAGCAAGTAGAAATGTGGATGTTTAAGGAAAGAGAAAACTTCATTGCTAAAAGCATAGTTTTGTTGGCATTTAAGCAGGAAAAATGTTTTTTTTTTTTTTTTCATTTTGGTGCCAGAATTCAAGAGTTTGAATTTGGCAACTTGCGGCGCAGACTTTCCACCTGAGAATATATATATTTTTTTTAATCATAACCAGATCTAAATTTTACTTTCAGTTGAAAGATATTAAATTGTTATCTTACTACCTTTTTGTGTGTACGATTTATAAAATTATCAGAAAAAATGAAACTCAGTAACAGATGCTTAAAAAGTTGTGATAAAATTCCATAAGCACATTAGGACGAAAAACAAACAAAAAACTACTACAGAAAAGTCATATAAACGGGTAGAAGTGATCAACTTGTCACATATAGGACATTTTCCACGAAAAATATAGGACACATTTTGTGAAGAATTTTGCTACGAAAAAAGGAATAATACATATCGTATATTATTTAGTTATTCTTATTAATGATTTTGTTTTTAAAAAAAAACTCAAACAAAATTATAACTTACATCTGAAATGACTTTCCTGCAGTTGGAAGAATAATTTTTGAAAAAACTGTACTTTATAGAGTAAATAACTAAACAAAATTAAAGATAGTTTTATTTTTTCTTCCTCACTCATGACCTAAGTACTAATTCTACAGTTATTTGAGTTTATATATAAACTGAACCCTTTACCACTTATATTAAGAGCAAACAGAGCTTGAGTAAGATCCTTCTGATGTTTTTCAGAGTTTTCGTTATGCTTGAAAGTTTTAGCATGCTGCCTCAATTGCAAAAATCCACTATTGCTTATGGGCACAGAACAGTTGCAAAAATGGCAAAAAGCAATAAAATCACCTTTTCCTTTAGTGCACCATGTACCAAAACTTGTACAATTAATGTCCTCCTGGTGCAAACAATCCACACGAAATTTTGTTAAGCGATGCAAATTCACCATTATAATTCCACTTATTACAACAAACTACATTTTAACATCATAAGGAACTAACATTCCACGATCCCAAAATTCCACAATAAGAAAAGATTACAAAAAGAAGATTAAGAACATTCCGATCAGAAAATGCACTGAACACAAAAATATACAAACCAAAATGAAAACCCTGAAGGAAAACAAAACAAACGCAAAACTTTAAAACCAACTTTAGACTTAGTTCTCGAAACTCCACCACTATAGAGTGACGTCACATTGCTGTAGCCGTGTTTTGAGTTGAAATCATAACAGCCCAAACCCCGACAAGCTAGAATCTCGACTGCTCGATATCTCAACAAGCCAGAATCCTGACGTCGTCAAAATTTCGACAAGCTAGATAGTAGAGGGGCTATGGTAGAAAAAATAGCCGGAAACTGCATTTTGTGATAAAATCATGAAACTTGGCATGCATGTAGACAATGTACTAACAAACATTTTTGGAAGGGGAGGCAATTCAAAATCCCCCCCCCCCCCCAAAACTCCCTGGCAGTCATTTTTGGTCAAAAATCAAAAACTACTTTTCTTTTTTATTTTTTGAAAAATATCCACTGTATCTTCTTTTGGGAGTTCTATTATGCTTACTAAAGTGTAAAAAGTCATCAAAATATCTCTAAACCTCCTAATTTTAAAGTTAATTTTAAAAAGTTGATTTTTTTTGAACAAAACTTTAGCTAATCAAAGTCTTTAACATTTCTTGGGGGGGTCGTTTGAGAAATGTTTTTATATGCATTTTAAAGCACTGTGTTAAGGAAAATCAATTCATTTACAGTAGAACCCAATAATCCGAACCCTAGAAATCCGAAACATCAGAAAATCCAAACCTATGTTTTAAAGTTTACTATTAAAAATTGATTACAAAATTAAGAATAAAACTAGAAATTAAAAATTATAAACTAAGCTAGTAATTTTTCAAAACTGGAAACAAGCATTTGAATTGTTGTTTAAGAATAAATACAGCACTTTGATTAGTTAAAAAGAAATCAATTTTCATTATCAGTGAAAAAAAAAAAAAACTTCAAACACTTGGAAAAGAAGTACGCAATTTTTTGGAAGTTTCACTCACATTCTGCAGTTTTATCAGTCATATGTGCACTTGAAATAAGGGGGAGGGGGCACGGACGTTGTTTTTACAGAACTCCAATCTTTACTATTATTAAACGCTTTAAAACAAGTTTCAAGTGTTTTCTCATTAGACGATTTGAGGCGTTTGTTCTATGTTTTAAACGATGTAAGAGGAAGAAATATTTAATTACTACAATAAGAAGTTTAGTGCTATGTTAATAAAGGCAGCAATATTTTTACTATTAATAAAATTGTTATTTATTGAAATATAATTCACTGTTACAAAAATTACAACTAAATTGCACTACAAATCGGATTAAGTGATGCATACAACGATTATATAAAAGGCAATTTAAAATGTTTGAATTTACAAGTAATTTACACAAGTACATAACATTTTCCATTGCAGCATTTACACATAGGTGTTTAGATAAGTCCATTTTTGAAGCACCCACAAGTTATTTCAGAGCAGTTTTTTTTACACTAACATAACGTAAATTCGCTTTCAGCAAGAACTTGAAACTTCGGGCAAACTCAAACAAATAAGAACGCGCTTTTCAACAGTTACTGTAAAAACCCAATCATAAATTAAAGTTAAGGCTAAATTTTTAGACATACTGCCCCACTGATGTCCACCTTGATAAGCACTAAATAACTTGCCTTAGGGCTTCAGCTGTGGGTGATGGTAAGTTATTCATTGAGCATTGTTATCTGGTGGAAAAAGTTTCCAGCTTCATTTACGGACGGCAAGTTACATGCAGATGAGTAGTAGCAAAGATTAAGGAATCGCTAAGATATTTGAAAATTTTAATTAGGTGTGCATTTTTTTGGGTTAAGATATATATATGAAAATACACTAATAACATCAGGATAGTCTTTTCATCATTTCCACATCGTCACTTTCTTCCGACCTGCAAGAAAAGTGGTAACCATGAGAGTTCCTCTGAGAATGAGTGGAATTCTCTTAGAACAACTGATTTTTGCTGACCGAATTTGTACGCTAAGTCTTGGACTAGTATAAGTCGAAAGTGTTTTCCAGCTCCAAAATCTTCTTTATCCCCTTTTTATACAGCTGATGGAAGCATCGTTGTCAACAGTTCCAACGATTATGCTCATGTGTCCTCTTATTGCAGCATGCAAAACATGAACGAAGATCCAGAAATTAGTTTCCTCGTGATTTTATGGCACTAGAGATGTCTTATTCGATGAAAATCACCGTCACATCATTGAGAGCAAATATAAGATCATATAGCTAGTGCAATCATGGAAAACAATTCTGTCTTATCTACGTTTCGTAGAAACTGAACCAGTTCTTAGAAAGCAAACCATGTTCTCTAAAATGATATCTTTCTCTTATTCCTCTTATGTCTTACTTATTGTATCCTAAAAAGAATGCAGATACTCCACCGAAAAATTTTCTGTCCTAGGTCGTTTTATATGAACGATGAAAGATCCATCATAGACAATGGCGTCACAATGTATCTCCATTGCACTTATTTTAAAATTAGCATTCATCATTTGCATCTTCATCATCCCATCTTAACTCGTTCTCTTCTTCTTTGAGTTGTTTTCATCAGTAGGAATACTATAATTTAACTCATTGAGAGGAATATTATTGACCAGACTTATTTCCCGTTCAAAGAGCTCCAGTTATTGAAATCGATGGAGGGTGAGGTTGATTTTCATAGAGGAGAAATTCAACTTGGTTGAAATTTATGGTATTGCAAATAATGAAAAGCTTTGAAAACGAATCTGTATCAGATTTTAATCTTTTCAGTAAAAGAGCAGACTTACTGATTTTTCTGGAAAAATGAAAAGCTAAAAAGTTATTGTTTTTCTACCCGTGAACATAAAGTGACTTTCGAGTCACAACTCTTTTCTTCATAAATTTGTTGCACTGTTTTTTTTCCTCAACTTGCCCAATCTTTATCAGTTGCTCCACATATTCTTCGTCTACTGCTACATTCGTCTCCAATGAGAACAATTCTCTCGATGACTCTAAAAATGGATTCTCATGTTTAGCTATTTCTCTTCAAGACCTTTCTTGTAAACATGCTTTGGAAACTTAATATTTCTTCATTGCGCATATACAACGTTTCTTTAAATCAGTAAAGGTAACTTTTTCAAACTGTGTAATTAAATCGATAATTTGAAGACCAGCCAACTCCCATCTTCTTAACGCAGTTGGATCTGTGAAAGACCAATAGCCCCACCTTCTCCTTTCACTATTGCATTGTTTTGCTAAGCATGGTCCGATCCAATTACAGAAAACACGTTCATTGTCTTTTTTACAACAAACGCTCCTTTTTCAAAGGCTTTGTGTACGTCTGGAAGGTTTGTGGGTTAAAGAAAAAGATCTTGAACAAAACCTGGTAACCATCCAGTATAGTTACCAAAGTATATGTATAGCTTATAGCAATAAAAGGAAAAAAAAACACACACACAAACAAAATCAACTTATTCAAGGTATCAGTAAAGATACTAAAATTGGTTGAACTCTATGATATAATAAACTTGAATTTTAAAAGCACCAGCTTTAATACGGTGCTCCAAAACTTGAATTTGTTTTTATATATAGTGTTTTTTTTTTTTTTTTATAAAATGAGAAAAAGCTTACTGATGATTAATTGGGTGACGAAGAATTAACAACAGCAACAATAGTAATAATAATAAATTTAAAATTCAACTTTAAATTTCTTTCTATTAGAATTATGTTATTAGAATAGTAATGAAATGGATTTCTCCCTTTTTTCTTCAAGTTCTTATTCTATCATACCCTTCGCAAATAGTTTCAATTATGCGTGCTCTATCATTTAACACGAGGGGTATCATGACCGGATAATTGGACAGTTCGGGCAATTAGAGTTCAGATAACTGGAACCTACTTTGATATAACACTAATGTAATGTATCTTCAAATTCAGAAACCTGTAATTCTGTTATGGGGGGGGGATCACTTCAGGGAACTCACAATTTAAAAATATCGATTTAAAAAAAAAAACACTTTTTGTGAAGTTATTTTTGAAATTAGACTTTTTTGGAGTTTTAAAATAGTAAAAAATGTAATAAACATCCATGGAATGACACAACCAATGATTTAAAAAATTATAATAACGAAAATTTAAAAAGAATCGCCGTTATTGGTTTTGGACCAAAAATGGCTGCCAGGGGGGGGGGAATTCGGTATGCCTCCCCTTCCTAAAATTTTTATTTATACAATGTCTACAAGCATGCCGAGTTTCATAATTTTATCACAATTTGCAGTTTCTTCCCCCGTAGCCCCCCCCCCCCCCCCGACTAAGAATCCTGATAGGGCCAATATCCAGACAAAATCTAAATACTCAATTTTGCTTAATAAGACTAAATACTAGCCACCTTCGACTGGTTGCCTCGTCCTCAAGACAGACATATATGCTGTTTTTAGTACAAGTTTACTTATTATTATGTTCACTTCTATTATACATATTACACATATATACACATACACATATTGCATGTATAGTTTACATATTACATATTACTATTTTTTTGACCACTCTATTTCAAAACCAAATTCAATATGAGTTCAAATGACATTTGGTACAAACAAGGAACCACATGTGATTTGGTGCTGAATGGTATTTAGTTCCAGTTTCTCCAAGAGGGTGGAGCCGGGACCGCCACGAATCATAGAGAAAGGGTTTTTCCCCCTTCTCTCTAAGATTTGCGGCGGTCCCGGTGGAGCGCGACATTTTCTACATATGTCATGCGGGACTGCTATATCTCAAGAAGTGATCGACGGATTTAGAAAAAGGGCAGAGCTCAGATGATAATTCCATTTTGGTGAAAATAGCTTCAGGAGGGCAGAGCAGTCGAATGTTTTTCTCATTACTTATGACTGTGATGTCTCAAGAAGTAATGCAAGGATTCAGACAAAATTTGGTCTGCAGATCTTGTGAAACACAAGGTGCTGATTTTTTTTTTTTTTTTTTTTTTGTTAATCCTCTGAAAGAGATGGGGCAGGTATTCTTTCTCGTTTACTATGACTGCTCAAGAAGTACTATGATATCTACTATGACATCTCAAGAAGTAAGGCAAGGCTTCAGACAAAATTTAGCGTACAAGTGCAAATTTATTTAAACAGGCACTATTTCTGTTTTAAGTTTTTTTTTTTAACATTTTGGGAGTCATAATTAGCATAATTAAATAAACAATGGAAAATTAATTAAATTTAGAATTTTGCTTAGTTTGCCTCAAGTTCTGCCTAGCGAGAAAAATAAAGAGAATTTGAGCAAGCTTTAAAAAAAATCTAAACTTGCAAAGTATTTTTCCTTTATTTCTTTGTAGAACTGTAAATACCAGGGACATTAAATAAACACTGCATTAGCATTCTTTTGCAATTTTTTGTAGTGAAAACTTACTAGTTGAGGGGCTGCTATGTCTCATTGGGATTTTTGCAGGGTTGCGGAGTCAGAGGAAAAATGACTGACTATAGTAATTTTAGAGCCTTCAATTCCAACTCTTTTACCCCAAAACCAGTCTGACTCCGCCAGCACTGGTAGAGTTGCAGACTTTGAGGGAAAATGAGACTCTGACTCTTGAAATTTTAAACCTTCGACTCCCGACTCCAACTCAACCCCAAAATCAGCCCGACTCCGATTTTTACAACCCTAGATATTGGACAGCCGGGATTTTAGTCTGTCGGGATTTCGACTTGTCGGGATTTTGGTTTGTCGGGATTTCGACCATGTCGGGATTCTGGCTTGTCGAGATTTTGCTGTAAGGATTTTGGCTTGTCAGTATTAAGTCCGGATACCACTGTAGCCAATGTGAGAAGATGCCTGTTGCAGGATTTAGTCAGTTGCATTTTTTAATTTGAAATTCATTTGGGCACGTGCTTTCAGTGAAAAATCAGATGTCAGAAAGTTTATTTACCGTTCTTTTTGAAAGATATATAGGGTAAAAAACAGGAATGTAGGAAATATAGGACATTTTCAAAAAATATAGGATATATAGGACTACTTTGACCCTTGTATAAATCAGTTCAATATCTTATTTTGTCAACAAACTTCCTTTTGTGCAGAGCAATAAATTTTCAATTTTAAAATGCAGAATTTTATGGAAGTGCAAACTATTTTTTTTTTCGAGAATTTGTAGATTTTATTACATTATTTTTGCGGAAGTACCAATTTTACTATAGAATTTCTGTAAAAATACAGGAAAATGGCAGTAAAATCAGCCTGTACTTCTGAATTGATTCCATTTCTGTAAAAGACAATACTAGTATTTGGCTACCACACTCATGAAAATTTTTAAAATTTAGATTATATTAAAATAGAATTTAAAAAAAAGCTATGAAATTAAAAAGTAGAGATTACACGAAACAACTACAAATAAAAGACAAAAAGCTATCAATTTAAAGGAGACATAACGGTAATCTTACTACTATTATAAATGAGGAAGTTTGTCTGTATGTGTGGATGTTTGTTACTCTTTCACGCAAAAACTACTGAATGGATTTCGATGAACAGGGTGGCGACAGGAACTGTGAAAAAAAGTTCCCTGACTTTTCCCTGATTTCCCTGATTAAGTTCACCAAATTTCCCTGATTTACGTTACCAATGATAATGGTTTTCTTTCTTTGGGCTACTTGAAATCCATTGTATGTTTGTATCAAATGTAGTATTTTAAAAGTTTTAAGTTGTTGAATTAAAGATATATTTTTAAAAGATGCTACTTTTTTAATAAAATAGTTAAAAAAAACACATCAAGTCAAAATTTTTTGGGGAAAAAACCTACAAAATAGTATATTAAATTTTTCTATACGGAAATAATATAGAAAATTAAAATAAAAAAAAACTTTACTTCCAGAAACCACTTAGCATAAGAATTTTAAGAAGAATAGAAGTAATGTAGTTATTCTTATATAACTAATTGACATATTTATGCAAAAAAGATGAAACCATTTGACATCCATTCATAGGGAGCTTTTCTCTAATCAAGAACACAAGTTTTAATGAATGAATACAGCATTTGAACAATAAAAAAAATAAAGATATTTACTTAAGTACACAAGTTAACTCTATTTCAAATGATTTCAGTATGTAACGAAAAAAATCTTAGATTGCTTTTGTAACAAACAACTTTGAAATAAAAGGAAAAAGAAAAAAAGCAATTAAGTAATTTCAAAATATATAAAAGAAGAATACAACTTGGTTATAAAATAAAAGTATCATTTAAGACTGAAGAAAAGAAAACCTTTATGATCTGTGGTGACTGCAAATAGTATAACGGCAAAAAAAAAAGTTTTTTTGATTGAAAGTTCAATTTTAGCAATTAAATTAAAAACACAATGCAATAATTTTTAAGCTTTTGTAGTATTAATTCAAAAACCAAAGATTTCTTCTTGAAATTGCGATTACAGTATGCTAATTACTTCGAGACAATGGAATAAAGGCAAAGGAGCTAAGGCATTAATGAAGGCTTCCTCTTTGCCTGTAGGGTTGTTTATTTTACGTAGCATTGAAAGCGTGAAAGGAAATTTCAAGCTAGGTAAAATAAACAACCTAACAGACACAGAAGCAATCTTTGGAAGTTCATCCTGTGGTTAATAAGTCAGATTCAATATTTTGACGTTGAGGAAAAAAGATGCGCAAATATGCGGCAGTGTATAATTGCACCTCATTAATTTTACTTTTTTTTTTGAACAGATAATTGGCGGAAAATGCATAGGGAATTAGAGAACTTAATTTTGTAAAGCAAAAAAAAATTTTTTTCTTGATAAAATCAATTTTCCCTGATTTTTTGTTATTTTTTCAAAATTCCCTGATATTTCCCCGACTTTTCCCTGATTAATAAAGTTCCGATTTTTCCCTGATCTCCCTGATTTCCCTGACCTGTCGCCACCCTGATGAAACTTTGCAATAATATAGCTTATGCATCAGAATAACACATAGTGTAGTTTTCGTCCCATTATGGGGGGCAAAACCCCCTTAGGGAGGCAATAAAACCCAATTTTTGTATAAATTCTCTAATATGAGGATGAAAAAATACTTGCACATATTAACATTATATGTGCATCGAAAGCTCTGATTTTTCTGCTGAAGATGGCACCTGTTCCAAATTTCTAAGTATAATAAAAAATGAGTTATGAGCTTTTTAGTTCCATGTTCGAAGGCCTTCCTCAACACAATATAGTATTTAGGATATCATCTCAACTCCCTGTCGATAGCGACAATTGTTGGATTGTTGACTATTTTTGCTTTTCATCTGATTGTTCAAGGCTTTTCTCAAGTTAAATTTTAAAGTAAGATTTTTTGCACAAGATAGGCAAATAATACATGGATTTGGCTGATTATTTTCCAGTTTTATGCAACTCTGAGGCAATTAATGTTTTTCTTAAATTTAATTTACTTGTGTTGACTGGGTGCTTGATCGACCAGCAGGAATCTCGCCAAACTTTTTTTGCAGAATCATTTCAATGGCTAAGGCATGTGGCAATTTTTTCAATTGTCGCTGTCTTTGAAGCTAAAAACTACGCGAGAAGTTATTTGAAAACGCTGATATCACCATTCCAGTAGAGACTTTAGGGAATGTTTTTCTTTCTGAAATGAGAAGTTTTCTGTACTATTTTCCTCATTTAAATGGGAACTTAAAAAAGAAAAAAAACTGTTGTGCTTACTCTGATTTTAATGCTATTTTCACTCTGAAAGTTTTTGGTATTTTAATCAGGACTTTCATCATCTTTTGATATATTAAAGGGCGGAGGCTATTTTAAATGTCGGTGAAACTGGGGAGAAACCAGTTTTTTGTAACTATCTGACCTTTCCCTGTGTTGACCATTAACTTGAATTGATTGAAAAAAAAAATTATATCAACATGAGCGAAGCCGCGGGTAAAAGCTAGTTCTCTATAAAGGTGCTATTTCATGTCCCAGGTTCATGGCAACATCAGCAAAGCATTTTGCATTTCTTTTTTTATTATCACTTGTTTATCACATTCTAAAGAAAAAATAACAGACAGTTAATAATGCTAAACAATATGTATTTATGTGGAAGATGAATATTAGAACTAAAGTGTCTTCACCATCCACTATCCCAAGTCTGAATTTCTGTCTTTAATAGTGTGCCAAGACACCTCAAAAAAAAAAAATATTCGTGGATTTGTTGGAGTTGGTCTGTTTTCCCATTGACTTTGCAGCCCTGGTTTTTAGGTGTGACTAATTTCTGTTTGGGTTGAGGAACAGATATGTTGCTCTTTCCCCCCCCCCCCCCCCCCAAGATTTATGTCTCAAATTTATATGTGCAAAACATCTTTTCAACATCAGCCTTGTTGTGGAACAAAATTAACAATTTATACACTACATAGAAATGAAATGAATTGCGGAAAATGATTAAAGAGCAAGCAAAAATCAAGAAAAAAAAGGAAAATGGCAAAAAAGCAGAGAATCGTGGATTTGAAAAAGAACCTCATGCCTGTATATTTTAATTAAAAAACTATAGTGAGTTTTGTCAGTTCAATTGCTGAAAGTCAATAAAATTTATTTGATAAATGTATTGATTTAGCATTCTCTCTGCAGAAAATATCTGCATTTTTTCACACATGTTTGAGCTATTAAAAATATTAATAACAATTCATTTGGAGACAAGTTAACTTTGTTTCAGAACACTCTACTTGCAAATATATATATATATATATATATATATATATATATATATATATATATATATATATATATATATATATATATATATATATATATATATATATATATATATATATATATATATATATAATAAATAACAATATTCACCATCAGAAAAAATCTGCATTTGTTGTCATTCTTTTTAAAGTGACAAATATTAAGTATATCTCCAAAACTCAGGAATTTCAAGCATCCAAAAATGTTTTTCTACTTTTGAAACTTACTCTCAATGAGTAGTTATCACATTATCAAGAACTCAAATCTGTAGAATTCATTTCCAAATACACAAGCATATTTTTTCAAATTTCAGAAAAGTAAATCACTTACCTCTTCCCTAGGAGTATCGTTATCTCCTTCAATTTTAACTCTAACTACACCAGACTTATCAACAATTTCTTGGATTATTCTTCCATTTTTTCCAATTACTTTACCTAAAGACAATAGTATTTCTTTAATAAAAAATTTCAGCAACAAGACACAAAATTTATGTAAGCAACAGAATTTTATAAAAAGTGTTAAAACATTTTAATATAACATATTTCAGCAGTAATTTTTGAAAAACTGATTATTCTCTGCCCATTGCTTTATTTTTCGACTGTCAAAGGAATACAAGGCACTTTTCTCTTTAGCTCGAACTCTAGATCAAAACTCACACATCGAAAACTGAACAAAAAAAAAGCCCCTAAAATTCAAGATGGCTGCCCCTACTTCCGGCAGAACAGCAGAAACATTTCTCTATTCATAATTATGCATTTTTTACATTACAAAACAAAACTTACTAAACAAAATACATTTTGTTTTGTTTAAAAACCACAGATGGAGGTAGAAATTTGCAGACTATAACTTATCAAAGAGCTAAACCAGTGGTTCCCAACCTTTTTTGGCCCATCGCCCCTTTTGGTAGTTAAATTACACCTATTGCTCCCAACATTCTTCCCTTAAAAACACAAATTAGATGGCGCTGATTTTAATGAAGATTAATGTTACTGAACGCCTAATTTTAGTTTAAAGCTTCAAAAAGTGCATGATAAAGCAATAATTAGCTTTAAAACTGAATTTTTTATTCCCCTTAACCTTTTCTCCCCCCCCCCCCCCCCAAAAAAGAAAAAACATAATTTGAAGTGCTTTAATCAACCAACGTCATTTACATACTTAGCAAAAACAAGAATACTACATTTTTCAGTAACACGCTTTGTTTTTAAATTGAAACCGGAAAAAATTGAAAACTTTAACTGTTAAGATTTGTTCTTTTTTAACTTTTTAATGGCTGCCTTGTGCTTGATGGAACTCCATTAAAGCTTTGATGTCTGGGTTTATATTAGTGAGATTTAATCTGAGGTCCCCTTAGAGGCAGATGTCCAATCTATTTCTTTGCTTCGTGAAAAGCTGCATTACAGCGCTAAATCCTCTTTCAACTAGATATGTTGAGGGGAATGAGATGAGGAGCTGTTCACCTTTTTTCCTTATGGCAAGTTCGTAACTGTTTTTTGAAAGTAATTTTTGATTCACAATCAAATTTCAAATCCATAAACTCAAATCCATAAGTCTGCAAAGAGTTTTCCAGTTCATCCACATCTTCAAAACTAAATGGGTCTAAAATCCAGTCAGAAATTTGTAAGTTGATCAAATCTGCAAACCTTGATTCCATGTTCTTTTTTAACTGATCAAGGTGATCAATAAAAATTAACATTTTTTCTTCAGGAAGTTCATCATCCACGATTTAACTTTTTTTTAGTTGGAACTTTTTTTAGTTGGTTGCTGAAATTATGCTTTTGGCCTTGATGAGGTTCATCTTGTTTCCTTGGAGCTTAATGTTGACTTCGTTCATTTTTTCAAAATATCTGTGAGATACGCAAGTTCCAATTTGCGCTGTTTCAAATTCTCACTTAAAGCAAGATCATGCAAGTCGAGAAACTCAGCTACCGAGTGGAATAATTTAAAGAAAGGGTGCGTACAGTTTCCTTTGGAAAGCCATCTCACAGACGCATGTAAAAGCAAGCATTCAAATTTTTCATCATTTTCATGGCGAAGTTCTCGAAACTGGCAATCATTGAGAGAATTAGCTTTGATCTTGTTAATACCAGTAATGACTACTTGTAAGGTTTCATGTAAAACACCGCTCAATTTTTTTGCAGCCAAATGTTGACGATGGAACACAATGGATGGTAATCACTTCTGGCACTTCTTTTTTAAGGGGTGCAAGAAACCCAATATGACGACCCGCCATGGCAGGGGCATCATCTGCTGCGCAAGAACTTACATTTGTCAATGGAATTTCTTTCTCTTCAAAACAATCCTTCACCACTTTAAAAATTGACTATCCCTTTGTATCAGTAATCAAAGTTCTGGCCTCAATTATCTCTTCCAGCTCATTAATAAACCTCATGTAAGCTAATAAAATAGCTCTGTTATCTGTCACAGTTGATTCATCAATCTGTAGTGCAAATTTCTTTATTTCAAAATATTTATGAGTTTGCACTCAACATCAGCAGCCATTTCATCTATTCTCCAGGAAACTGTGTTGTTACTCAGGGGGAGAGATTGACTTATCTTTTTACTGGAGCCCTCACCAAGCAAAATTTCAACTTTTTTTTGGCAGCCGGTAGAATAAGAGATTCGCCAATCGTATGAGGCTTGCCAAATTTTGCTATCAAAAGAGACACTAAGCAAGAAGCCCTTGGTCAAGAACTGTTGCTTGTCTTTTTAAGTAATTCACCCACCTTTAGCCGTTTATCCGCTTTTGTTTTGAGGTCTTGAAAATAACTAAGAGGTTTATTTACTTTGTCACCATGTACTCCTGACAAATGCTCTTTCATTTGCGAGGGCTTCATCGCTAGAAAATATTTTATCGCACAAAAGACAATGCGGAAACTGCACGTTTTGTGGTGACGTGAGAAAACCAAATTTTAAATACTCTGCTGAATACTGATGGCACTCCTTTTTCGAATTCATATTGAACTTCCACACTACGAAATATGCACCATTAAACAGAAATTCACTAAATTAAATCAAACAATAGAAACTACGTAAGGAGGTTTATGCACTGATTGCAAGATTCTGAATGACAACTGATAAGTAAATGCAAAAATCCATTTCTACACAAATCCATCCCCTTTTCAGGCGTTAAATATATGCTGGCACCAACGGTCAGACAGTGCTTACAAGATTTTTTTTTCTCCCTCGTGAAAATGCCAATAAAATAAAAGATTTTTATTTTTCACTTTTGGGATTTTTTTTATCCGAACAGATTTGATTGAGCTGTAAATTATACATGCCTTATTTTCTGGGAACGATTTTCTTTGATTTGACGTGCCATATGCTTGGTTCGGTGTTACACAACACAGGTATTCTGAAAGATATTTCTGAATTGTGTATCGATTTGTTTTAATAAATATAGTTTTTGAAAGGTCAAGAATTTCCCATTCCCAGGTATCCGAATACCGGTCGCCCCCTAGAAGAGTTCGATCGTTCCTTTGGGGGCGATTGAAGCCAGGTTGGGAATCACTGAGCTAAACAAAGTTATCCATTTGAAATACAGCATGACTTCGATTCAACAATTTCCTCAATTTAATGATACATTTCACTGGTACGAATTTGACTGCATTTAATGTCCATGTTCCTCAATTTAACGATTACTTTTCCCTGTCCCTTGACAACCGTTAAATTGCGGTTACGCTGTAATAAATGATAGTACAAAACAGTGTTTGAAACACAAGCTTAAAAAAAATCCAGAAAAATCTCTTTTTAGTTGATTTCAAGAAATATTCTAGGATACACAGCCCCTTCAACTTATATTAAATAATAACAGTGAAACAAAATATTGTATTTTAGCGCTCTTATTTCAAAAAAAAAAAAATCACTATTTGAGGAAAATAACACTGCTCTATGTTACTTTTATTCTTTATTTCCACAGTTGATTTCTTTTTTCTTTTTATACAGAAAAGTGGAAAGATGTTTATTTTGATTGCTAAAAAATGTCTGGGAAATAGACTCATGTGGATATGGGATTTTATATTGTAGTTCATTTTTGTTAAACTCAGATGCATCTGCAGTTCATGGATGTTAGATGTGGCTAAAATTATAATCAGGCCAATTTTAATCTCATTACAGTCAAACCCCGACCTATGCGAGGGATGCGTTCCAAGACCCCTAGCGTAAGTCGAATTTTTGCATTGTGGAAAGGAGTGAGTAAAATTTTTTTATAAACATACATAGTTATTTTAGACACTAGTTAACACCACATCAAATTGTTTTAAACCATTCCTTAATTATACATTACCGTTTCTTACATTAAGAACTGAATTTTTATTTGTATTTCTAAAAAAGCTGTTTTAATCAACATAAAATCCTGTTACCATGCACAAAATCAGGGATCAACAGGAAAGAGAGACATAAAATAAACTAGTATGGTACGTACAGTATGTAGTAATAATAAAAGAATAGACTATAATAACACTGTACAGTAGATTCAGTAATGATATTTGTAACTTTAAAAAAATAAGATGTTGATTTATGCAGCGTGATCAAATCGTTATTCTAATATATTTTAAAATACAGTTGCTTTGCTAGTTCTCTTACAACGTTTCTATCTATAGCAACACCCTTCTTCCTAGTTTCTTTAATTCTCAAAACAAGAACATCCTCCCTTTTCTAAATTTTTTCATTTTGCTTCGACTCTACTTGGCGAATATTTACGGATTTTCTTTTTTGGACTTTTAATTGTACATATGGAAGATTCACTCTCACAAATTGTCATCTTACCTTCAATGCATGTTTTAGTTATTCAAGCACATCGAGAATGTTTAGCTTTTCTTTAATTAATTGAAACTTTTATCTTTTTTGTTTTCAAGAACTTTAGATGGAACAGTGCTTTTAGGTGTCATTATATTTCATCAGCTTTTGCATTTAGAATTAAAAAACTATAGTAAATACGGAGTAGTTATTTGCAAACACTAACAAAGTGATGTTCAGACTAGTACGGTGTGGAAACTTCCGCTGCCAGTGATGTTAACGGGATGAAGGTCCATTCACGAAAAAAATATTTTTAGTAGCCAAAAACAAAGCTGATACTTTCACAGTGTAATTCCCTTCTGAAAATTTTCGTCTAGAGGGCAAACAATTTATGTTAAGTCTAAAATTATTTACTGGTGAAAATATCGTGTTATAGCCATTTCACGAAAGTCGAATCACGTTGTAGCGGGAGTCAACTGTATATATAAAAAATAAATTAACTGATTTATACATTTAACTTGAACAGTTTCATTTGCTAGTTTCAAGCATTACTTAAATATATTTAAATTTCAAAAAAAAATTTCAATTAAAAAAAATCCAATTTTAATCAAAAAAAAAAAAACAATTTTTTTTTTTAATCCTGATTTCTATCAACCCCGCTGTCAAACACAGTCCATTCCCCTTGCAGAGGTTGACAACTGATCCGTGAGATTGCTGTAAAGTTAAAAGCAAAAGCTACTGGAATCATCAAAGGAGCACTAAATTAGTGCTGCAAAATGTATGCAACAAAGTGTTCAAGGAATTAGTATCGGTGCTCAAAAAACATTTTGAAATATGTTCCCAAATGTGTTAAAAATTGTGCTGAATCAAAAAAGTGTTCTGAAAAGTCTTCCATTCTTTTCTTATGGGAACAATCTTGGAAATTTTTGTAGCTTGCTCTGTTGCATTTAGTTGTCAAGTTAAATGATTGAGAGAAAAGGTAACCACGTTAAAAGATTATACATTTGTATGAAAAATACCCTAAATAAGCTATTGATGTGAGCAAGAAATGCTTCTTTTAGCAACTAGCCATCCTGGAAAGAATTTTTCTATGCAAATATCAAAGGTTTTTTTGTTTTTTTTTTGCACAGCAATTAACACATTTAGATCTTAACAGAAGCCTTACAAAAACTGCCTGTTGAGCGGACAGTTTCAATTGTACCTATGATAGATTCTCGGTATTATAAGTAGCACAAATTTTCACGAAAAGATGTACAACGTTGTGTTCATATTTTTAGCGAAACCACCCTTTCCTTGAAATGCAACAAAGAAAGAATACCAAAAGACCCTACAGCAGTAAAACCACTAAAAAAGGGGGATCAAGTACATTACGCAAATTACAATACTTAGCAAATTCTTAGAAAGCAAAATAAAATCTGTGATTTAAAAAAAGCTGTAGAATACCAACTGACTTGGGAAGGTAATTGGCGGTATCTGCTAATTTTTCATCTTTATTTTATTTTATTTTTTTAATTCTTTTTATTTATTTATTTATTTGTTACGTACTTTAGTTTTATTGTACAAACTTGTGTGTGAAGTTTACACAGAAAATAAAGCATGAAAAGCAAGTCAAATTCCAACATTTTTATCTCAAAACATCATTTTTATAGATACTGCAGTATACCTTCAAATGGCAGTTAAAGTAACAAACCTCTAAAACTGAGGCCAGAAAAAAAAAAAAAAAACTCAACTTTTTTTCAAAACCAGTAACAATGACATTCCAGTTCTATTACATGATTTTTTTATTTAAACTATGACTTCCATTATCCTTCGCGATAAATTTGTGACATTTCCCACGAATTTCGATCTCTCTTCTGTAAAAAAATTGCAACCCTAATCATCATGGCTATATATAAAACAAAGAGCCTAAGCCTAATCTCTCCCCCTTTTTGGGTACAATACATACACCCTAATGGCCAGTTTACACTCTTATTATTGCTCTAAGGCAGCAGTTCCCAACCTTTTTGGTTTTGCGAACCCCTTCCAAAATCTGTACGAGTTTGGCGAACCCCTTGTGTACTAAGTAATAAGTGACAAGCCCCCCCCCCCCCACACACACACAAACCACACAATAAAATTTAGGATATTTTTTTTAGATTGAGAAACAAAAATAATAATTTCAAAAAATAGAAGCACAACCTTTGCTATTACTACAAGCTAAAATGATAGCCAAAAGAATGGCTACAAAACAAATTAAACAGAACAAACCCAGTGATAATTCTTTAAGTTTCAGCCGACTTTGAAAAAAAAAATTCTTAATGGGATGGTTGAGGAACAAAGAAGTTCAAAGTTCGGCTCAAATGCTTTGTCTGACAGTTTCAGTCTTACATTCGGTTCAGCATTTAATTTCCTTCCGATTTGTTTTTGCTTTGTACTCAAAATTATTTCTCCCATAGAAACTTTGTCCAAAAAGGGTAGTAAAATTAACAATGTTTTTTTTTCCTTTCGGACACAACAGTACATTTATTTATAACGCAAAATCAGGCAATTAAAAAAAGACCTTTAAAATACCTTTTAGAGAAAACTTTTCAGATTAACAAAATGGTCTTTGATCTTCCAATAAAATTAGAAACTTCCCTAAAATTACTTCTCCTTAAAAAGGGCTATCTAATTTTCTGATCAAACTGAGAAAACTGAAACATTCATATGTTTTCCTCTAAATACATTGCGTTCAAAAGTTGAACTTTTTCGGCACGGGTTTAATTCTATCATGCTGAATGAAAACGGAAAACACCATTGCCTTGTAAAGACAGACTTAGATCTTTTAATTTACAAAATAGAATGTTAGCATGAGTGCTAACATTTGTATCCAAAGAGTATCCAATGGGCAAGAGACAAATGAATAAATGAAGAACGAAAAACACTTGAATTTGAGACTTCATCTCAAACACACACACAAACATGTTAAAACTCCACCATTACAATATTATTTATGTGAACCCCCTTTGTACCTCTCATGAACCCCCAGGGGTTCGCAAATCACCGGTTGGGAACCGATGCTCTAAGGCCATTAGTTAAATGTGCTACTATATTTTTTAACTAGACATGTTTACCCAA
Organism: Uloborus diversus; assembly: GCF_026930045.1. NCBI lineage: Eukaryota > Metazoa > Arthropoda > Arachnida > Araneae > Uloboridae > Uloborus > Uloborus diversus. The sequence goes on along the minus strand of NC_072731.1, from coordinate 87,791,455 downwards.
TTCATTAATTCAGCTTAAATTGCTATAAAGAAGAAAATACATACCAACTAACATTCGAGGCACTTGAACAGATTCTTCTGCATACTCTAACATACTCCTAGCTTTTTTGACTGCCTCTTGAGACTAAAGGTATGAAACAGAAAACCAATTAAGAAAATTTTTGAATATATTTCAACTTTAAAACTTCACTACATTACATTTCTACTACAATTCACTACATTACACATCATTAAATTTCAATTTATGAGACATAACTAAATTTTCAGATTTTGCTTCAAAGAATGCTACTAAAAATAAATTTTCTTCTCTTTTAAAATTCAGTTCCGAATTTACCATACTGCTTTTTACCAATATAGAGCAATATTAAAATTAGATTCTTCGTCTAAGGGATATAAGCACTTTTATAGTACCTTCATATGCAATAACTAGAGATGCACTGAATACCATATTTTGCTGAATACTGAACAACAAACATTTGGTTTTTAATTCAAATTGAATGTTTGGCCAAATGCTGAATATTCCCTCCTATGGTGTTTCTGCCTTGCCGGGCGGTTGGGCTTGCGTGCAACAATGACCCCGCGAGCTATGTCGGCGGTAGCTTTGCTACTGGCAGGGTCACCCAAGCCGGACAGGTCAAAGGGTAGGTGCCAGACTAAAAGGAACACCCTGGTCCTCCAGGTTGGGGGTTATGCAAAAGGCCGGTAACCTACTCCTGTGAAAAAAATTAAACACTCGTAAGCTTCAAAGGAAAAACTCACAGGACCGGCTTGAATGGATATTACAGATATACAGCCTCAATGAAAAAATCACAGAATATCGTAAGGATTGGAAAAACCATGTTCGATGTATGGCAAAAGGGAGACTTCCAAGAGCTGCCTTTTATTACAGACCAAGGGGCAAACGAGACTGTGGTAGGCCCAGGAAGCAGTGGGGCGACCAAGAAGCCGGAACAGACTATATGCCTAATACTTGAAGATGATGATGATGATGCCGAATATTGGACTAAAAAAATTTAACTAATATTTGAATAGTAAGCCAACTTAAAATAGAAAACATATTTTGGGAAACATAAATGCATTTGTGTCATTTCCATGTCAAGTGATCCAAGGTTTTTTCCCTCACATTTTTGTATTTCTTTGAAATTTGACTCATCGATTGTACTCTTCAAGGAAATCATAAGTCCAAATTTTTAAGTTTTTCTCTCTTTTGTTTTTATTTGTGAGGCTTTGATTTTTAGAAAACTTTTTTCATGGTTGCTTTAACATAAAATGGACGATAACTCAGCACCAAATATAGATAGAAAGATTTGGTAAAAAGCGTTTTAAAGCACATTAGTTGTTGTTTAATATGATATGCAACAAGAATAATTTTATAAAAATTTTAATTTTTTAAAATTAACTTTAAATTTAAAATTAAAATATCTCAGAAAACATATGATTTTTTTTTAATTCTCAAAAATTTTTGTGCATTTTATCTGTTTATGCAAAATTTCAAGTTGGGACCCATTTTCATTTAACATCTTAAATTTATCTACATTAAATTATTACTTTAAAATTAATCATTTTAAAAGTAAAAACAAATTAATATAGTAAATGGCGAATTAGGATTATGCTTCTCTGCAATTCTGTACACATGGATGTTCAATTTCATTGTATTCATTAATGACATTTTAACATGACTTGTTAAAAAACTAAGAATGAAATTCATTGTACCAAAACAAAAAAAAAAGGAAATGTTAAAAAAGGGACATTTAGGGTGGGTCTTAAAGGGCGCTTTTTAGTATTTTATGGGACATGTTGAGCCCATGTTTGCTACAGCTTCTAATATGGTTTTCCCTTAATTGCTTTTATAACAAAACATTATGTATGATATCCACACATCCCAGGTAAAAATAAGTATCAATATTCAAAATGAAATACCTCTCCAAATATCTTAAAAGTACAGCTGCATTCCTCTAAATCGATTCCTGTGATACCATCAAGTTTCCTTGCATTCTGGATATTGGCGCCATGGGCACCAATTGCTAAACCCATTAGATCTTCCCGTACCGTGAATTCTTCACCATAACCAGAATTAGAATGAAGGCGTGTGCTCTGGAAAATATTAAAGATTCAATTTGTAAAAAAATACTTGGAAATAATGTACAATATAAATATCAAAAACAAGGGAGGTTTTATTTAGAAAGATTTTACTTACTTCCTTTTCAAATAGACTTTAATTCTTGCATAAAATTAATACTTAACACTTAAATATGAAATGCGTAATGATTTATGCACAGTTGAGAACCTGGCAATTGCATCCACTTGACAGTGTTAACTTTGTAAAAGCATCAATTTTTTTAAGTTTATTGAAAACCTTTTCATTTTGTGCCAAGATACAAAAAATAAGAGTTATTCCTTAAAAGCAGTGGAAAAAGGCGTGCTAAGAACTGTTTTTTTTTCAAACTAATTCATAATTTATGTGACCGCTAATTCTTAATCTTACTTTGCAAGATTTAACTACTTTACAGCTACTTAGTTTCAAGCACTTTGTGGGTCATGGGAGATGGATGTGCTTCATTTCACTGAACACCACTTGAATACTGTATTGTCTTATACCAATCCGATAACTGACGCATCTTCTTACTTTTTAACAGACTTAAAAAAAGGGGCGGTTATCAGTTCATACTATACGTATATTTTGTTTGTTTTTTTCTTTTGTTTGTTCGTCCACCTGGTCTCACCTGGTGAACCAATTTTGGCGATTCTTTTTTTAATGGATAGGAGATGATTCAACTTAGATCCCATTATTTTGCTTGACAATATTTGTTTGTTAGAAAAAAGTTATGGCTATAAAGCAAACAATGTATCTTATTAGAAATATAAATCACCTTCAGAAATGGCTTCAAATTTAAAACAATTTCATTCAGATGAATTACAACAGACTGAAAACTTTGATCATAATTATCGCGAGCCCTTAACTTATTTTGCTGCAATAATTGTATCTGACACTGTCTCCACATATGACTGAACTCAAAACAATTAAGATAAATTTTTAAATACGACACATTAAAACATTTTGATTCAAATACCAGACTTAAAATTTGTTTGTAAAACTCAAAGCAATAGGATTTTCGTAACAAAATAATACAGATTTATTAGCTTATTTCAAGAAACAATACATTGTTTTTAAATAAAACAAAGTAGTAATTTTAAAGCAGTTTAAACACTAAGGCAAAAACTGTAAGCTTACTACAAGTCCTTAAAAACTACTGAATACTGTAAAAGTATGCTTAATATTGTCTAGCGATAAAAATACTTTTCATTGAAAAACTTTTAATACATACACAGAGTCCGCGCTAGGGATTTCAAATTACTAGGCAACAAGTTAGCCAAATTTTAAAAGTCTTTAGCCAAATTCCAAAAGTCCGCAAAAGACTTAGTTTTAATAAACTGATATTGTGAATTTAATTTTTTTTAAACAAAACTTCAATTAGAAAACAAAATAATGATTTTATAAAATATACAATTCAACTGCTTGTACCTTAAACATGCAGCATACACTTAAGTTTAATAAACACTAAAAAAAACAGTTCATAAAAAAAATTTAAAAAAATGAGTTCCTCTTTTTTTTTCTTCAAATTTCCAAGAACTTTCAGTTTCAGCCAAATCTGTTTCTTTCACCAAACTTATGAATTTATCACATTTGACGCAGTGGGGAATGCTTAGTGCGGGCCCTGTATTATGAAAAATTATAATAATAACAACCTCTAACTGACGGGCTGCTTCTTCTGTCCTGTTTAATAGAACTACTTTTTGACGTAGATTTCGAAAATGCATTTCACTGAGCATAGTTGCTCTTTTCTTCAAGCCATCTTGCTTGCCCTGGGAGGAAAGAGAAACCTGAAATACACTTAGCAATAAAGCAGGATAACTTGAAAAACTTTCAATTGCAATGATTTTACATTGCCACAATAAAACATAAATAAATAGCAAAAATTATTCAATAATTATATCAAATATCATTAAAAGGTCAAGATTGAAAAAACACATTTGCTAAACTTTTTTTATTTGAACAAAGTTATCTTCAAAAACATATTAATCCAGTTAGGAATAAATCATTATCATGGGCACTTAAGAAACGTCCTACTATAAAATACATATAAATACTCAATCACAATTCTTTCATCAACTCTTTTAGATGTATCACACCCACAGAGATGGTGAGTCTTAATTATATAAACTGAGTGTGTATATCACAATACCAACTTACAATCCCATCGACCATGATTTTGCCCAACTTTAAAAAGGTACTTTGAAGCCTTTAAATAAAATTTGTTTTCAAACAACATTTAAATGAAGATTTTTTGCAGACTATTACGGTCCCCAAAAGTATTTTGAATTTGGTGGCAATTGCAGGGATGTGCGACCGAAACTTGCTTTTGGAGCAATCTTGGGAGCTGGAAAATGGCGAATTTGGAGCAGCTTGGAGCAGCAAAGGGGTGAATTTGGAGCAGCCTGGAGCAGTAAAATTGTAAATTTGGAGCAGCTTGCAGCAGCAAAAATTTTAACTTTGCATCAATTTGGAGCAACTACATATACTTCAAACAGAAACATGTGACGTAATGAAATAACAGAAAAGGAGAAAAAGGATGCAAAAGCAACGTAATTCCAATTACTAATTGAAGCTCTTAACTACTCTTAATTACATTTATTATTATTTTTTAAGGTCCCCCCCCCCCAAAAAAAAAGAGGCAAGCCTTGTCCCTGCTCTACTTTTTTTCTTACACTTCTTCGGGTTCAAATTTAATTCACATTTACTTTGCTTAATAAATCATTGTTTTAGTGCACCTTTAAGTTATGGGGCATTCCATGATATTTTTGACAATATGTAGAGTCCATAACATGATCTTTTTTTGCCATAACTTTTTAATTTACCGTTTGATTTGCAAATTATTTTAATACGAGCTGGTGTGTTGGTAGGAAAAGATCAAAATAAAATAATATGCTAATCAAACAGTAAATTAAAAAGTTATGGTTAAAAAGGTCACGTTACGGACTCTACATAAATGTCAAAAATATCGTGGAATGCCCCTTATACTGCTTTGATACTTATCTTTAAAATTTGTTTGCTTTCATCTAGTTCATATATACATGTAAAAAACATAAGATACATAATTACTTTTTCATAAAAATCATAAACATATTCAAAAAGGCTATAAAAAAAAGCAAAAAGTGATCAAATTTAAAAACTTTACCTCAACAAGTTACAAGTGAGTCTTTAAAGAGCTATTAATTAATCTTTGGTATGTGTAAGTTATATAACTTAAATTTGACCTTAATATATATTCATATATGTTATGTACTGAATTACTTGATTAACAAATCTGATGATCAAGCGAAGGCAACATTAAAACCTTTCACTTTTAACTGTTTGATATTTAATCACAAAATTAATAATGAAATTACATGAAAATAAAAAATAATTTTGAGAAATGATGTCATGAAAAAAGGTATTTTAAAATGCATGTGAAAAAAAATAATAAGACAGGGTAAGAACATGGAAAAAATGCCCGAATCTGAGAAACTTGAAATGCCTGCATATTCATTATCGGAGCATTAGAACTCCCCAATTTTTGTCATCTTCAGTGTCTCCAACCAGAATTAAGGATCAATTTTCTGTTCTAAAATCTTAAGAAATCCAACATTAAAAACTGGAGAAAAATATTAATTTTTATAGGTGGTATTTGCTTAAACCAATTTGGATGCAATTAGATTGACATTTTTGAGTGGACATGGAAAGAAGACAAACTTACAAGTCCCCTTCTTCTGAAAACAAAAGATAAAAATGATTGAAAATAATGGTCAATACAAAATTTTTGAAGTCAAAGGAACAGACAGAATCACATAATAAATTAAAACGATCGAGTTTTTCAAAAGCGGATGCAATCGGATTTTGAAATGAGCAGAAAAAACCTAAAAACAAGCTCCAAAGGAAAAAAACTTGATGATAATCTGCCAAATATGCTGAAGGAACTGCTACATTAAATGCAAAATCCCACTTTAGGCACAAGTTTGCCCAAATTTGGCGCAGAAAAGTCTATTTGTCGGACTTTTGGAGTTGTTTGGCACAGCTGGCACATCACTGCAATTGTTTTTGATGGAAATGATTGACAGGAAAAGATGTAAGTACCACCACACGTGGTGATCACAATAACGTAAATAACAAGCCCTGATGCAGAAAATTTACTTTTGTGCAGAAAATAGTGTTTTGTTGACTGCTGTGACATCATTTGCAACATATAATCACCGTCACTCTGATGTCAATAGCAAGTTCACAAGCATTTAGTTGAATTTACAAAAGGTATGAAAGCATTATTAATGCATTATAAAAAGAAAAAGAGAAAGAAATTCTTTTTGGTTGTTACAAAATCAAAAACTCTGTATTTAATCTATAGTTTGTTGTATTGGCTATAAATATTAAATTGAGCTCATTAATGGAAATGACCTTATTTATCTAAAAACACTGAATATACTGACATAGCTTATCGCACTACTGAATTAGATAACAAATTGAATTTTTTCAAAAATCATAACTTTCTCCCTATGCAACAAAAAATCATAACCAAACTTGAATTATAAAAATTCAGGTTTGGTTATGATTTTTAAACATATTAAAACACAAGGTTGTGATTATTAAAACACATACATGTTTTAAGTCCCGAAAATCAGAAACCAATAAATCTTAAACCTGTATATTTCTATAAAAAGAAAAGTTCTTGAATTATAGCGATAACACCTTTAAAAAATGAACTCTCAGTTTAACAAGCAAGAATAATTCATGCGTGTATATAAATGAACTAAGGATGAAACTTCTTCAGAATTTTTTTTTAAATATTTCCATTGATAAATAGCCATAAAAATATTTGGATAAAATATATGACAAAGAGAACCAACCATCTGATGAAAAAAACCTCAACTTTAACAAAAAGCACAGATATAACATTTGTGCTTAGCACTGATGTGGTATCCACATTTTATTAAAATTGAGTTACTGTCATCAGGCGGTCGTTAGTAATTTAATTTATCAAAATCTCAAGTTTTTTGCCGATTTGTGAAAGCAAAATATTTAAAAAAGCTTTAAGAAAAATGTCATAACTGCACATCTTGCGTACTTTGCTAAGGCAATTTGAACCTTAGTGACAAATACTAAGCCTTTAAAGTGATATCTGCTCAGTTTCCACTTTTTTCATTAATAATTTGTCGATATGACTTTTATACCTTAGTAAAGCAGCATATTTAATAATGTAGCAATTAATTGTAACAGAGTACTAAAATTAGTTGATCTTTGAATAGTTGATATAGCTCGATAATAAAACTAATTCAACTTTGCATAAATGTTCAAGTATATATGCAGCTTTTTCTATTTCAATTTTTATGTAAAATGCAAATTCTTAAAAATTAAACTCATATAAAAAATTCATGTCTAATTCTTTCACGCAAAAAAAAAAAAACGCATTTTATTCTACGGCCAATTATATTTTTATTTAAGTATTGTCTGCGTCAAAATTATCTTCATACTGGGTTAAAATGAATGTGGAAAATAAAACATTATAAATGATAGCATCAACACATTCTTTGAATATAAAGAACAGAAAATAATTGTGGTTTACAGTTTTAAATGTCTCAAATTTTGAAAATGATATTTTTCAGAAGGTAGATTCTGTTAGATTTGTATTAACAAAATAAAGCAGCAGCTAAGTCCAAATAAAGCAGAGTATTATTTAATGATACATTAAGTGCGATTTATTAAGCTATTTTTGTCATATCTGTGCAGATACCCCTAAAAATGCCTAGTAATAGTCACTTACGGTGAATTTAACCTAGTATATGAAAAGATTTTGAAGAGAAAATATGTCGTAACTGCATTCATCAATTTTAAATTCAGATTTTTACAAAAATACGCATTTATGTAGGTTAGATTATTTACGAACAGTTAATTAGGGTTGGAAATTATAATTGAACAGTACTTGAGGTAGTGAGAAGCAAGGGGATGCAAGTGGCAAAATTAAAAATTTGAAGATTTTAGAGGTTGCTACCATTGCAACAAAACATCTGTTAAATGAAGATTTGTTAATGAATGATTTTTTTCTTTTTTGTGCATTGACTCAACTTTGGGTTTAAATTAGAGATGGGACAAAGCTTCCTTTACTTCGTCGAAGCTTTGGCTTGGCTGAATGGTGAAAATTCATTCAGACTATAATAATTATGATGGTTCTTACACAAAATTTGAAATTATTTTTTAAGGACTATTCAAGGAAAACATGAGCTCTTTTAAGGACTATTTAGGAATGGAGGCGTGGTTTTTACAAAATGTTTTTAAAAAGTGCCAATTAAGTTCCAGTTTATAAAAGTTTCAATATCAATTTTCAATAGTGGGCGGTAAGGATCAGATTAACTACCATTGATCTAAAACAACAATAAAAGTTTAATACAGTGAGTGATCGTTTATGTTTCTCTTTTATGTTTTAATCAAGGATACATTTCTTAAATTGACCCCTGCAGAGTCTAATACACATTAACATATACTTATTTTCCTTCTTTTTTTTTCATTTATATGCTTTTTTCATACAGTCTCTGGAAAAACGTACAAACGGTGCTTCACTGTATTCAAAAAATAAAGACTAACAAATATCTATTCAGAATTTTTTGCAGGATCGGTTTTTTGAAAATTTTTAAAACACTTTTGTGAAAAATTAAATTTTTTTGTGAAATTTCAAAATGTAAACCAAAAATCTCAACTTTTTAACCCAAAGCTTAAAAGGTTGCTTTTTAATTCATTTCACAAAAAGTTAGTTTCATTTCACAAAAGTTACAGCTTATGTGCAAACTAAAAACTGAAAGAATGTTAAAAGAAAGCATTTGAATGCTATTAGAAAAATAATTTTAAACATTATAACATTGTTGTCATCTAATTAATACATAAAATACATCTAAGCATAATTTAAAGATAAAGAATCAAACACTTTTAGATAAAGAATCAAAGCAAAATTTTTAGATAAAGAATCAAAACGGGATACTTTTTCTGGCATATTAGGAAGATTGGTACAGTCGGACAAGGATTGAACAAATTCATCAGGACCGAAAGTTTTATACATTAGTTTTATATCGGTGTGTGTGTGTGTGTTTTTTTTTTTTTTTTTCAAACTGCACTTACCTCATCTTAAACCCCTAATTAGCAACTGCGTAAAAATATCCATAATTAGTAAGAGTACACTTTTTATTCAGCATTTCACGTCTTATTGCACACTATTTAATTTGAAATTTTAAACTACTGAGTAATAGATGTTTGACAATTTCCTTGATACTCGACTCAAAATAGTTATCTTTCGACTTGATGGAGAGAAGAAAATACTGTGTCATTTGCAGCTTGCTGCATGAGATATGTTTTTACAGGTTCCAGGCCATGTAAAGCATTTGAAAAAGTAAGTTTTAATGGGAGTTTCATGAGCTTTCTGCATCAGAATTGTCTCCTCGCCCGTCAAAAAAGGCCGATTAAAGGAAAAGTCTTTTTCTGCTTCGAACAATATGGATTTAACGTATGGAAAATAATCCAATATTTCCGAACTCAAATTAACCAAAAAAAAATTTTTTTTGGCTGTTAAAATAATTTGTTAATTCAGGGTTTATTATTCGGTAAATAGGGGTTTTAGTCAGGGAAAAAAATTTCTCTAAATCGCAAAATTCGTTAAATAGGGGTCTGACTGTACTTATATTATCTTATGAAACTAATTCTAATACAAGAAAAAAATAAAGAATTTATGCAGGTAATACAAAAGCAAAAATCACATATGAATCAAAAGTTTTTTTTCTCTCTCAGAATAAAATATGAATAAAACTGAATAGTATGATATATTTGGTATGTAAGAAATATACCTGAAACTTTGTTAATTAATATATATGGTAGCAACAAAACAAACTCTTATGGGACAAGAACAACTAAGTTATCTATCACCAGCAACCACAATTTTGAAAGATATATAAAACACGAAATTTAAATCCTATTTAATGCTTTTAAATTAGAATATTTACTTAAAATGGATTGAAGTTACCAGTTATATACATATATAGCAACTAACAACACACGAAATACGTGAGTGGAACTTAAGTGAAAAATACATTGAATGTTCAGCCTGCATGTATGAAAAGTATAACAGAAAAATGCACCTTTTTGGGGGGAGAGAGGGCGGGGCTGTATGAATAATCTACGAGCCAAACATAAAACAAGTTGAAAGACAAAGGTTTTGCTGAACTATGTATACAATCAAGATGCGGATTAATTTAAACATGCTGTCATTGAAGAAATCACTTGATTTAATCAAGTTGATTTAAATCAACACCTGCTGCCATGAAAGTGTTCAAAGCTTGCATGTGCACAAAAAAAAAAGAAGTTACCTATCAATTAGTAGATCTTTGGCGATGTTAAGAGAAAAGTTTGGAAGCCTTCCCCCGGGACTTTTGCAAAATTTAATTCTTAAAGAGGCGATTGCAGACTTCTCAGGTAGTGTTAATAGAAAGAATGGGTTCAGTGACTATCCTCTGGTAATTTATTGAAACTGAAATTTCAAAAAGCTCAATTAAAGACTATCTTCGATGATGTTAGAAGATGGTTTCGAAAAATTCTCCCAGAACTTTTACGAAAGTTTTGAACACCTCTTCCAAGGAAAAGGAAAGGAATAATTTTGGGGACTTCTTGGAAATCTGTTTTAGTTGTATTAGATAAAAATGCAGTGGCATCCCCCCCCCCCCCAAGCCTGTATAAATCAGACGTGTTGTAAGAGGTCAATTAAAAGAATCCCCCCCCCCCCCCAAATACTTCTGGATCCGTCCTTGTTATGCATTCTCAGAAAATACTAATAATGCACATAATAATGAACAATGTTCATAACTTACTATGAATAAGAGAGTTTTCTTCTCTGGGTTGTACCTACATACTGCAGCACCAATTGCTTTCTTAAACTCTTTATGTGCTGAATCAACCTTGGCACTAAATGAGGAAAAATATTATACAAAAAAAAATTACTGAACAAGAAAAATTAAAAGAATAACAATAACAATAATAAACTGATGACAATGTCAAGTCATACATTATGAGTTTAAGCTTTTCTCTTAAAATATGCAGGATGTTTAAAATACTTCCTTGGTACAAAATTTAACTAGAACCCTTTAAACTCGGAGCAAATCAGACAAATTTATACTTACTATTCTTGCACATCTTCAGGTACGGGAATCTCAAACTGATGAAATGTTCCTTTTGTGATGGGTTGACTGAAAAAGATTTCTTCATGTTAGATAATTATCAAGTAGTACATCATTTGCAGTGCCATACAATTGAAAACGAATATATGCAGGCCCAGAACTGACATTTTCCAAAAAGAAACATAGGAAATTACAGAAACCATTTTAAAAAAAATTTAGGAATTTAAGGAAAATAAGAAATTTTGTAACAATATAGGAATTTTTTGAGAGAAATATAAGAATTTTTACAAAAATACAGAAACTTCCAGAACAAAATAGCACAGGAAGCACAGTATGAAGTCCAAAATTTTAAGGTCTTGGGACTTCAGTATGTTCACATCTTCTGGAATGTTTTATTATTTTATATTACCCTTTTTAATTTCTATAAGGTAAAAGGAAACAACTGTGGCATATGGGTGTGAGCCATAAATCAAGTCTCAAAAAATAAATGTAATGTCACATACAAAATGAAAAAATTTAAAAAAAAAAAGGAAAGAAAAATTAAATCCTAAAAAAAATTATTAAAAGAAGCAGAAATTTATGCATGCAATTTTTTTAAATCGTTACTTGAAGAGGAAAACGCACAAGATTTACTCTCCAGCTTTTTTCACGCAGGTGCCCGTAATTATTGATGTGATAGGGGGAAAAGAGTGCAAGTTTTGCAGTTTAAAAACTCATTATTTTGACAACGTAAAGACTAAAACAATGGAAACAAGGACCAAAAAAATTAAAATTTTAGCAATTTTAGGACAAAACTCGTAATTGTAGGACAAAATATGAAATTTTAGGATTTTTAGGACAGCTCCTACCCTTGCTAAATGAGTAAATAATTGGAAAAATTATTTTAAGTAAGACTCTTGAACAAGTTAATTCCTTCAGTACATTTTTTTTTTTTTTTTTTGAAAAATTGGAAATAGATTTTCCAAAAGAAAAAACGAATTTTTGCAGCATACAAATAGATACGGGGAATATAGAATGCTTAGCAGCTACTCTTTTCTGGCATACCTACATACTATGCTTGGATGCAGAATCGCCCTTTAATTTTGTTTTGCTGCAAGCTGAGGCACAAAACTTTTTTTGCCACTCTCCAGCATAATTGTCATACAATTCCCTTCCCTGGGGAGAAAACTGGTTTCAATTCACATTTTTAATCACAATGTGGAATTCTACTTTTCCCTAACATTGGTGGACGACTAGAAATGAACACCATCTATTGAGAAGAAAGTAAAACATTTTCATGATTGATTTAAATGACTGCAAAAACAGGAGAAAATGGTAAGTAACGGAACTCAGGAGATGGAAACATGTAAGTCTCCCGTTAAACGCAGTGGAGTTGACAAGTACGGTGTACTGACACAGGACCCAACTATCACAAATATGATTGCTTTTCCATTAACAGAAATTAATTACATTGTAAAATTGCTATTTTTATGTAAAGTTTCAAAATTACATTTGCTATGAAATATATTATGTAAATATACATTTTTTTTTTTTTTTTTTTTTGAAATGTTGCAATGAATGCAATTCTGCATAATTCTTTGTAAATTGAAGTGTTGCGCTTCGACCGGGAAGGCATCAAAACTGGTACAAAAAAATTAAGAAATGATTTATTCTGGAATGTCAACATAACCTTATGGAATTGATTATTGGTGCCATTTTTAGCCTACTTTCCCAGAAAAAGTTTGAAAAAGAAGGAAAAAGCAAGAAAGAAGGTTTAATGCATCTTAAAAATACAGTCAACGCTCTATATAACAACCTTCTATTACTGCGACCTTTCCATTATAGCGACCGATGCATGAAGTCCCATTTCCAATTCCATAGATGCAATGTTATTTTACTGTCCATTAGAGCGTCCGAACTGAACCGTTCATTCCAATATAACGTCCAAAACTAAGTTTAAATTTTTGTTCTAATCTCAGGACTAACTATCCGAAAACTAATGTTTTAACACTATACGTTTCTAAAGGTAAAATATGTTCATTTAAATGAATTATTTTTTAGTATAAGGTAAAAGAAATAATGAAAATAGCGCACAAATGATAGACATCACAAAAGGAAAAAGTCTAAAAAAGAGGAAAGCTTCTACAATTGTAGCATAAAACTTTAAAAAAGAAAAAAAAAACTCACGCAATTTTTAAAAAATTATTTTGTTAGTTTCTTGATTATCTTCTAAAATGAAGCATAACTATGAGAAATTATTCCTGCATTTCCAAAAACGACTTAACAACTTGCATTACGTTATTACGACCTCTTGTTATAGCGACCGATTTCGTTTGAAGGATTGGGGTCGTTATAACGAACGTCAACTGTATAGCTAAAAACAAAAAAAGTCAAAAATTAAAAATAAGATAATCAAATAAATATTGAAAATTTAAAAATTGGAAAGTAGGGTATTGAGAGGGGGGAAATGTCTATCGGTTTGAAGGTCTGTATGCCCGCTCCCCATATTTGATTTGAACAATTTTTCTTTCCATTTTGAGCAGTTCAAAAAAACTTAACATTTGCACCTACGGAGAAACTCAAGGCAAATACAAACTCCGAACACTTAGAGGAGAATTTGCTTCAAACAAACTTTGTAAGAAAGTTTTTGAAGAAGAGCATGTGTAGAAAATGATTTTGATTTAAACAGTTTAAAACCTTTAGCTCTGGCACCTACGGTGAAACTAAGTCAATATAGATCCTGAACTTAAAGGCGGATTTACTTCAAACAAATTTTGTTGGAAACAGCTTGATAAACAACTCCTAACTCTGACTCCTAGAAGTTTAGGGCAGTCCACTCCGAATCCGACTCCTACACCTGGAAAATAGCCGGACTCAGACTCCATGACTCCAGCTCTGACTACGTAGCTTTGGGGAAAATGTAGACATGGAGGGGAAATGACCGACTCCAACTCTTTTATCAAAAAATAAGTCCGACACCATCTCTACTAACAATGGCAGAGTTGCAGATTTTAAGGGAAAATGACCAATTCCGACTCTTTGAATTAAAAACCTTCGACTGCGGAATCTGACTCTTTCACCCCAAAATGAAATTGGTTCTGACTCCGCAGCCATGGTTTCTACTTTGAAATAATTATTGTTGATAAGATTTGTTTTTATTTTCATGCTTAAATTTTAAAGTGTTTGGCAGAGAAATTTGGAGTTCATTAAGTTTCTACAAAAAGATATGCGCACACGTTTTTTTTTATATAATGAAAATTATTTCTTTAAGCTGTCATTTTGTTCTTTTTTTTTAAAGATTATCTTAAAGGTACATTTACTTATTTTTCAAAACAAAATTTGGCAACAGTGAAAAAACAAATTTTTATTTTTGACATTATGTATTTTTTTTAATGAGCTTATTTTTTTTTCATTCTTTTTTATTTCTTTTTGAAAGTGATTGAAGATTTTTTTAATGGAAAAATTATATTAGCTGCTTTGTTTAAAAGGTGCTACTACCTTAAATATTCTTTACTCATTTATTTCTTCAGATAAGGAAGGCATATTTTTTTTCTAGAAATCAGATTAAAATGTTAACAAGTTACGTTTGAAATAATATGCGATTTTAGCTAATTTTGAGAATATTGATCAGATACTAGAAAGTCGATATTGGTATACGGGAAAGTAGGTTTGTTTAGTTTCTGACAGAACTTCTTAACAAATGCATAGGGTACTCTTCTGCAGCAAAAGTACTTCTTTGTAACAGATGCCTGCTGGAAGTTCATTGATAAGAATAAATGCATTACAAGACTCAATAATAAGGAAAAGTGCCAGATGTAAAGGACTATAGAAAGCAAGCTGTTAAGAAATTGCCATCCGACTCCTACTCAAGAGATCATTATCAAGAATTTCTTGAACTTATTTTAAATAGTCCAACGTAAAACCCTTTATCCTGGAATTAGATTTATTGCACCCAGAGCTATGCACCGTACTCAATGAACCTTAAAAATCTTGTGCCGTTTTAAAATCTAAATGTTTAACTACAAATTCACCATTACTTCAGTAGAAGATATCGGATTGTAACAGATACGGTATATTTGGAATGTGTTTATTGAAAACCTTTGATAACAGTTTCTATACTTTAGAATGCGCTATGTAATGATTTCAATTTAATGAAATCTAAATTTCATAAATGCAATATAAAAGTATTGATGAAGAAGTTAGTAAAATTGCATGACTCTTTTTGACAATCAAGTGACACACTTGAATTGAAGACAATTGGTAAAACTGCTCAAGAAGTGAATGAAAAAATAATGATGCAAAATACCTCAGATTATGCCCAAAAATATCATGAAATTTAAAGACTTCCTAAATTATGATCATTAACTGAAAAAATGAATTTACTTGATACATATTATCATGCAAAACTTGAGAGATCAAACAAATCTGTAAGCGAGTTGAACTATCACAAAGCACCAAATTTTTTGAAGGAAACCAGTTATTAATAATCTTGCTGAAAGGAATTAATATACAGTAGACTCTCATTTGACACAGATTTGATTACACGCAGTTTAAGATTTGACACCTTTATTTTACACAGATGAGTTTTGACTTTACACAGATGACTTTACACAGAACCTTTTGCTGTAAATCCCCAGAAAATATCACCTTCATGGGCATAGATCGATGGAAATCTATATATCTGGAGAATGATATTTCATGATACTGAAATTTTTACATCACCCAGCCCTGTTAATCATTTATTCTTGATTAAGTTCTGAATAACTTGTTAAATCTTGTTCATTAAATCTAGTTCTTGTTAAATCAGGGCTTATTACAAATGAATACGACTGTAGTAAAAAAAATTTGAGATAAGCTTCACTATCTGCACTGCTGCAGTTGGGAGGGAGGGATGCAGTCGCCTGAAATATAAAGTTTTCAAAAAATAAAGCAACAGTGATGTAAATTGGTTTCAAATCATCTTTTTCTTTCCAATTACAGCACAGACTGTCTGCACGAAAAAATACCTATTGCAGTTATAAATTGAAAATAACTTCATATCTGCTTTGAAATTCATAGGGATGAAACAGAAGAACGCAGCTCTGGTGAAATCAAATTGAAAGATAAGAACTTTCAGTGTGAAAAGTCTCCTTTTTTCAAAATAACAAAGTACATGAAACAAGTTGTTAAAATACAAAAAAGATAATAACAGTACAACAACTTACTTAGTATTTTTTAGACGTAACCTGTCACTAGGCACAATTTCTGTATATGTTGTTTCCCAGCCTAAATATTCCACCACATGGAAATCTCCTTTGGTCATTTTTACCACAGCACGCCACCATCCACACGCTTCCTGTTCATTTGCTCGAGAAAAAACCTTTAAAGATATTTAGAGATGTCATATTAAAGTTTTCAGCAAAATAATCTTAGTAATTTTTCAGTTTCTAGTACATCTTAAGACCAGATAAATACAGATGAACAACTATTCAATTTTCGAAGGAAAACAAGAACCAATGAGAAAATAATTTAATTAAAGACATTAGAGTTCAAAAAATAAAAATAAAGTATTGTTTCTCTAACCCTCCCCCTCTCTTCCTCCAAAGAAAAAATTAAATTAAAACATGCAAGTGGTTTAAAAAACAAATAACTAAAAAAAAATCAACCTATGTAGGAACTTGTGAATTTTAGAGGAAAAAAAAAACAAGTTTCTTTTAATTTTATGTTGCAACTCATTTTGTAAAACTAATTTGCAGCTACTCCTTTTTTTTTTCTGTTGTTCATTCCTAAATCTGCTCAGCTTCAGTGAAAAACTAAATGATCCCATGCCATCAAAAAATGAAATGCTAGAGGTGATTCAAATATTACATCCTGGATTTGGCAAAAAAATTTTCTAAGGAAATTTTTGGTAGGTTCAATAAATGCAGTCATTTTCTAGTGAACTTTTCGTAAAACTGGCTAGTCATCAAGGCTTTCATAGTTTTTTTTTTCTTTTTAAAAATATTTTTATGTGATGATTGCAACCTATGTCTGGATTACTGTTAATCCAAAAGCTATGACCAATAAATGTTTCTTATTAATTATAATACATATTAGAAATGGAGTTTAAACAATTAAATGTAACTTTAATGTTTTCCAAGTAATTATGATAAAATTAAGATCACTTCTATGCATCAAAATTTTTATATATCGAAGTTTTTCTCTGCAAGATGCTACTTTGATATATGGAGGTCCGACTGTAAAAGAATGAATTTGATTGAAAAATCTAGAAAAAGTTGGATAATTATTTTATTTTGGCAAATTTAAAAAATAAAACTTTTTATAAAAGTTTGAATTCTAGCAAATGTGACTTTTGAATGAACTCAATACTGACATACAAAGAAATAGCAAAATATGCAGGGATGCCAAACTTGAAAGAACAATATGAGGACCCATTAGAAAAGACTAAAAACATGTACTTGAAAAAACAAATTGCCATAAAGTGATACCGTGAAAGTCAAAGCGAGAAGTGGGAAGTAAAACGTTGTCCAAAGTTTCACGCCTTCATTTATTTGGAATCAAGGGAGGCATTACAGATGATTATTAGTGAGTGACTCATACTAAGGAAGGCGATGTGAAAAAAAAAATCAAAACTAAGTAAGCTGCATTTGAAATATAATGAAAACATTGCATTAAAAATTTTAAATCATCATATTGCCAAATAATATGGTAAATGAAACTGAAACGATGGAAAAATACACATTACATTGTAAATGCATTTGTTGCTGTTATTTCTATAAATATGCTTATATGATATGTGTGTTACATCATAGTAAGAAAAATTTGAAAAACGTTTTGAAAACAGAAAGCAAAATATTGAAAAGAGCTGCTGGTTGGACTATTTTTCTTTTATTATCAAAAATTTTAACACTTTTGTAATTATTCTTGCTGTTAAAATGATAAATATTTGACGTATTTTAAAATAAATGATTAAAAGAATCGAATTTGTTATTGTCCTTGGTCAACAAGCTTAATATTCATTTTAGTTCTCACTTAACAATACTGCAAAATTCATTAATCTACTAAAGTCACTAACTAAAATGCAAAATTCACTAGTCAAACATAGCTATTTCCATTTAAGCCTCAAGGAAATATAATCGGAAGCTGCACTTTTAGATATTAGATGAGTGATTAAGTTCTTTCGGCCTAATGCCAACAAGTTTAATTAATCTTTGCAAAACGTACAGAATTTTGGGATAAAAAGCTTTCACAGTAATTCTTCTACACAAAAGAAACAGTATGCAAAAATTCCAAGAAAATCCATAGACTACTTCGAGTATTACGATTGCAAACATAAGGGCACTGCATTTATATATATATATATATATATATATATATATATATATATATATATATATATATATATATATATATATATATATATATAATATTAGCCAAAACGATGTCCTTTAAGAGGGAATTACTCAATTTTTAATGCGATTTTTTTTCTCGTTTAATAAATTACCCATGAACCTTTTAATTATTTTTACAAAATTCCACAACATTTCCCTGATCTCTTTATTTTTGTCTCCACCCCCGTTAAAGAAGGCATTTTCACTAAGGATTCTTTTTTAAATGAATTTTTTTTAAACATTGGAGAGTTCTAGAGTACAATGTTCACAAAGATGATGCATTTTACATTTATAAAGAAGATAAAAATATCAAATGATTTGAAGTAACACATTTTCAATAAATAAAAAAAAGTCTGAAGAATCAAACACACGTAAATTTCAAAAATATTAAGAAAGGCTAACATTTTATTTTAAACTGTAGCTATACTTGTAATTCAGGGGCTTGGAGTCACACAAACAGGTCACCATAAATTTTCAATGACACAAAGACGTATCAGCTGTTACGATTATGTTTCAATACACAAGATAAACATTATACGCAAATACGCATGCACAAATCAGAACTTGAGGCAGGTGGGCATACGTGTCCACCTCCAAGTTTGATATGCCTACACCCAAAAGTAACAGAAAAAGAAAAAGTAGTTACATTTTTGTGACCCTAAGCCCCGAAAATTATAATGCAATAGATAAAATCAGTTCATTGACAAAAAGTAAAATATTATTTCTTAATATAATTTCTTCTTATAAGACATTTTTAGGATCTCAAATCAAATTTAATGTTTTAACTGCTCTAAAGAACTGAATGCACAATGCAAAAAATATTTTTAAAAGATACAAACCTCAACTTCTTGACCTTCCGTCATACTAATAGGCTTGTCATCTTTAGGTGGTGCAGGAGGTAACCTAACCCTTTGAAAAGGAAACTTGCTTTCAGGCTGCCAACTGCAAAATCCATTTCATAAATTCACATCATAAAAAGCTGGTATTGGATGGGAATCATCGCGATTGTAATTTTATAAAACTTGCTTTCAAGCCAATAAAATTTATTTGAATGAAAAGCAATCATGCAAGAGTATATTTTTGGAGATAAACTATGATGTGAGTGCTAATAATACAACTTACAAAACTCTTCCAATTTACAAACTGAATTTTTTCTATTTTTTCAAATTTATTCAGAGGCAAAAGAAAGGTGATCAGAGTTAAGATTCTTACTATTAATCCTAAAAATTTCACAGGTAAAATAACATTGCTGCCACACAAATATATAACTCATTGTTTTTCCTAATCTGTTCTTAGAAAACAAAAAAAAGCTCTTACCAAAACAAGAGAAACTGCCATTGCTGTACAAATTGTAAGTATAAATAGTGGAATATCATGAAACTTGGGATCCAAACTTAATTAAATGCATTTAAAAACATTTTAAAATAAGATAAATTAAAAACTACCATTAGTTTAATAACTAAAACAGAGGAGAAAAAGAAAAAAAGAAAACAGAAAATAAGCAAAGCAGTTTTCAGGTACAATAAGATAAAATAGCTTGTAACTTTAAGAATAAGTGAAATATTAGCAGGATGCAAAAGAATTGAAATCTCAGGCATGGCACAGAATTTTGGACTCTGCTGTGCATGTGCCCAATACTGGTATGTTTAAAAAAAAGGGGGGGGGGGTACTTTTAAGTTTAAAAATATCAAAACTCATTCCAGAGAGTTTAAAATATTCATGAAAACTGTCCTAACCTTCAAAATATAGGAAAATGAAAAATATTTATAAGAGAAGTTGAACATTAATAATCAACTTTTTGGAGCTCATTTCTTCATTTTTTTTTCATCACAGGATGGTTTAAAATGCAATGATACAAATCATGAAGCCAAGAATTTTCAAAAAGTGTAAATTCTTCCAATTATGTCAACCTTTCTTTCAATCAGTTCAACAAAAAATCTCCGAGATATATAATTTTGATTAATGAAGGTATCCTTAACAAGGTGAGGGAATCTTACACAAATGCTGAAAATGTTTTTGGAGAAGTAAATACATTAATACAGTAAAACATTAACACTGTCACCAACAATGAAGGAAGATTGGCAAAATGTAATATTAATGCACTATTAATAGTGTTTTGAATACCCCCATTTGCATACATATATAAATATGTAGGAAAATTTGCTTACTATTTTGAAATTTTTAATCTTTAATTGAAACTTCTATGCGACTAGATTAGAACCAGCTATATAAAAAATATTTTTATGTTTTTAAATATATATATTTGAATGTTCACATTCAATGAAATCTTAATATAAAAAATTTTGTTCTGTATTTGATATCGGACAAAATACAATTTTATTAAAAACTTAGTTTTGGGTTAGTGATGTAAAATATGCGGATATTTATTTTAGGGGTACATACCCAAAAAGAGTATTTACCGGGTAAATATCCAAAATGGGTACTTACCTGGGTATTTATTTCAAAAATTTATACTCATCTAAAATACTTTTCTGTGTGTATTCCACTATGTATATATACAGGGCCTATTTCAAAAGTAATTTATTGAACAGATTTGCACAAACACTTAAAATTCTTCAAAGTAATGTTCTTGGGCTTCAGCACATTTCTTCCATCGTCTCTGCCATGACTGGCAAGTGCTATGAAAGGCGTTTTTGGGGATCTTCCCTAAGGTCTTCGTCACGGCTGACTGGATCTCTTCTACGGATAAAAAATGGGCTCATTTTCAGGCCTGCCTTAATCCGAGGGAACAAAAGAAGCCTCCCGGGCGCGAGGCCAGGACTTTTGTTGGTTAAGCAACAAAACTTAATCGAGTACCATTTTTTCTGTGACACGGTCAATGTGCAGTTAACATTAACTTACATCCGGCCACTTCCACAGCTCGGAGAATCGGAAACTGGTTTTTACTACCTGAGGGTCCTCCTCACCTAAACCAAATAGTTCAATTATACTCCGACTAATAAAAGCGGCCTGGAAAAAACCATTGCATTACTTTCGGAATACACCTTGTATAACCAACCATATATATACAAAACAATAAGTTTTTGCCCAAAAATTGTATATTTTGATCACATATTTAACAGGGTTTGTACTTAATTTCAGAAATAAAATGAAGGAGTTTTGAAGGAGCAAAAGGAGATTTTGAAGGAGTACTAATAGGCTGTCCTTAAATGATGTTGCACTTTTTTTTCAGCATGTTTGACTTTGACCCCCTTCTGCCTTCGTCACAAAGCGCCACACTTCATCTTTTTCTTCCTCTTGTCACATGTAATATTTTTTATAAACATTTTGTTATAGTAACTGTCTGATGTCACTTTTTGTCTCTTCACCTTGTCACAATTTCATGAACCCGTCTACCCCTCAAGGCATGACATCACTTGTGGACGACACATTTTACAATATCATAACAGCGATTTGCTAAACAATTGTTTTTTTAATAGAATCACTTAATATAGTACTCTGCTTATGTATTTTTAAATATTTAAATAATAATTAGACAAACTGACTTTTGTTGCTGAGAGTGTGGTGGAGAGAAAAGCAATAATCATAAAACTTGAAAAAATAACCAAGGACCATTTAAGCAGGTTTTACTTCACTTATGAAATGTCTTAGCCATCTAATAATATTCTCACCTTCAACTTTTAGGACTTCTATGACCAATTTGTTAATCACATCTTGATGAAAAAAAATAAATGTACGATATTACTACATTAAAATCGCTCTTATACCTTCGCCTTTGTGACGAAGTTAAGTTGTCGATCGAAGTATTTTAAGTTACTGTCATGGAGAAAGATTATGTAGTGTTGAACAAAAAAAGAAGGAGTTTTGAAGGAGTTAAAACCCAAATGAAGGAGTTTGAAGGGCCCTTCAAAAAAATTTCCTAAATGAAGGAGTATTGGAGGAGTTTTGAAGGAGTGTACGAACCCTGTTTAAAGAAGTATTGTGTGAAACTTAGGAATCTAATATGATATTCACATTAAATGTGTTGGATATGCCTAAACAATGTTAATAGTCAAATTTCAGATATAAAAAGCAGGGTTGGCAAGGTTTTGAACACTGCGGTAAAAATCCCTGGTTTTTACCATCCTGTCCAAACTGTTCGAAAGTGTCCAAAACTATATTTTTAGAAAAATTGTATTTTGTGAGAAAAACATCAAAAACAGAATAAAATGTATCGAAGTAATGTTTTACATTGAACACGTGATTCAGTGTGAACATTCGGCTTAAATATGCAGCTGATTTTAATCTAGTTACATAGAAGTGGAATTCTTCAGAACAAAATGTGTCAAAATTATACATTTTTTGACTACTTAATATATTTATTCAATAGAACATTCAGGTATAAATATATCTGTAGCTTATTTATACAGCTGATTTTAACAGGGGTGATTGTGAGTTCATCAAAAAATACCTGAAAGTTTCAAAGCGAGAACGGGGGGGGGGGGGTAATCTTTGGCTCCTATTACTTAAGCGCACCTTTGCCATAGTATTAACCCATTAAGCGCCAAGTCTCCCATTTTGGGAACCTTCAATTAAGATTTTTTTCTTCATCAAGTAATTAAGATATCATTTTGAAATTTTTTAAAATGAATGATAGAGAACCAAACTTCACTGGTAATTTTTTCAAAAAGGTTTGGAATGTAAATTCCTTTTTGAAAATTTTTTAAATTTTGCAAAAAATTCTTGTTTTTGCATTACACGGGGAAAAAATTCCCTAAAAGTAATAAATGCAAATGCAGGAAATTAGGAACATGGAATATGAAGTTCAATAGACCTTTTTTCAAATCACAACAAACAGGGCCCAAGAAAAATAATTTAAAGTAGTTTTAGAGGACTTTATTTACTGAAGTCCCAAAATGGGAGACTTGGCGTGTTCTGATTAGCAGAGCAAGTCATGCCCAGTAGAAATCGTCTTCACCCATTTTGCATGAATGAACTCTCCCTTTTTTTCCTGTTGAAGCCACAGCCCCCTTTGTAGTTTCTCATTGTAAACACTCTTTTATTGTTCAAGGTCAAGAGCAGGTGCTTTTATCAAAAGAAGTAACATTTCATTCGTTTAGAAGAAAGTTCTGGAGAAACAGGGGTGCCAATACTCCCTAAGGAGGATGACGCATCTCTCTGAATTTCTACAGATCACGAAAGAAATTTCCGTAAAAGAAGTTCAAATTCCCTTTAAAACTATTCCTCCCCCCACCATAAAATAATTTTATAGCTCAGTCAGCTCCATGCTCCCCTCCCCCTTGAGGGCGCTCCCCCTTCAATTAGGGAGGTTGAATTTCAATAGAGAAATTTCTTCATTTTTTTTTTTTTTTTGAAATAAAAAATGTAGTAAGAATTTTTTTATTTGCTACGAGCTTCAAACACTATTAAAATAATATTTTTTAGCTTAAAACAAGAAGATGAGTGCAGGATCACTTGTTTGTGAATCGGCAAATTCTTTTCAGATAGTTGAGAAAAAAAACTTTAATCGAAATCGTTTAGATCAGATGTAATGCGATAACTGTCTCACTTTATATTTTTACCATTTATCGTAATTTGTTGGATGAAATCGGAGAAACTATGACCTTTGATAATTCCTCAATGCGAAGCATGCTAGACATTTATCTCTAAAAACATTATGATAATGAATAAATCATGTCATCAAACATGTTGTGAAGCAACCGAAATGTTAACTGCAAAAAAAACCCTTGCCTATAATAACACAATTACACCATCAGGGAGCCCAAAAAATATCTTAGTTTCATTTTATAAGATACATTTTATATAGTGCTCCATGTCCTTGTCATTTACCATTGCTAGATCCCCCTACATGATTAATAGAAAAAAGCTACCTCTTCCCTTTTAGTGTATGAAAATCTTAAGGCTTTTTGCTAAAAGGTAGTAAAATGTGTGGGAAAAGTTCCATTTTGTACAAAAATGTATAAGAAAAAGGAATTCAACACGAATGAAAACCAGACGCGGAGTGATGTAAGGGCATAGGAAGGGGGGGGAAGAGACGTTCTTAAGGGCCCCAACGGCTCAAGAAATTGAAAATAACTAGCATACTAATACTTATTAATGTCGCAAATATACACTGCTAGCCTCTACTGCTGGCCTCCACGGCTTTTGTTGCAAGGGGGCCCAAAATGTATAGCTTTGGATGTCATGAAAACTTAAAAGTTTTACATTTTAAAGCTTGAATATGTAAAATATGTACATAAAGTACCAATACCTAGCTATATTAATTACATAAAAACGATTTTAGGGCTTTCTAATTGGATTTAGCCAGAAATTATTCAAGTATCAACATATTGGCAGGGATATGTATGTTGTCCCCATTAAACGCCAAGTCTCCCATTTTGGGACCATACCATATCTCCTAACCTAATAAATATTTTTGCGAAATTTCAGCTACATATGATTAGAGATGTGTATTGAATATCAAAACACATGAAAACTTAAGTAATTTCAATGTGGTTCATATAGCGGCGCTTAATGGGTTAAATAGTTCTGAGTCAAAATATTGTGTGTACATTTGATTAAATTTTTAATTGGTTACAAAGTTACTTTTGAGCTGGTGTTATACAAATTATTATACAAATTACCTTGACATTTATCCATCTTAAGGGATAGGTGTCCATCTTAAGGCTCTTGCAGGTATAGTTGATGAGTATTATATAATTTTAAAAAATTGCGGAGGTAGGGAGATAAAAGCATAACAATTTTAAAAAAAACATAATTCCGGTATTTTCGGACATAAAAATACCGGAAATACGTCCCAAAATACCGGAAATTTTGTAAAATACCGAAACACTCTCACCCCTGTTTTAATCTTTTACGTAGAAATTAAATTCTTCATTAAAAATTTCAATAAACCGCATTTTTCGACACTTGTGCATGTGTGCAAAAGAAAGTGTTCAAAATATAGTGCAATAATTGACTTAAATGCAATCAATTACAAAGTTTTGTAATTATAGAACGTATTATATTATAAATTTGAACTAAAAAAAAGGATAGCACAAGTTTTTTTTAATGTAAATGTTTAATCATCAATTTCTTGTTCTTTAATCTATAATTTAAAATAAATAATTTTCGTTAAAACATCACATAAAACTTATTTGCACAAACCATTAAAAAAAAATTAAGCTTTTTTTTTTTTGCACCTAAGCATTGCACATTTAATGACATTTATTTGAGTTATAAATGGAACTGAAATTAGTTGTCTTGTTAGTGTTGTAAATTTCCTTTCATAATTCTACGAACTACTACATAAGGAAGTTTTTATGTAATGGAGTTTTTGTTTAGTGGACAATTTTTCGAAAATATTCTTTAAATAAACATTTGTGAAAAATATCATCAAATACTCATTAATATCTATATTTATGCATTACGAATATTGTTTTTTTACATGTTTATTTTCAATAAAAAATAGTACAGTCATTTTTTTACCTCCATAGTTATATATCTGAAATATATTTTCAGCGTTAGTTAATTAAAAGATGGTTTGCAGGAACTAAATTTAAAATTTTGAGAGGAGGAAGACTTCTTTCCATGATTTATGCATTTAAATCATGAAAAGAAGTATCATGGAGGGGTATTGAAACTTTTTGGGAAAGGAGAAATTAGGAATGCTATTTGATAATTTGCAGCATTTTGTGGTAATCCCACATTTTAAAAGGTAGTGTTTGATGTCTTTTTCTGCTCCAAAATTTTATCTGAATTCTTTTAAATCACTTATTTTGATTGGACGAAAGCCTGGTACCCAAGACATTTTTAAGGAAAAGATCTAAGAAATTTGACACCTAACTGAATTGTAGCATATGATTTAATTATGAAATATTTCAATTGCTATAATACAGTTAATTCTTGTAAATTGAAGAGATGATTTCTTTCCCAAACTATATAATGATCCTATTTGTATTACAAGATTTTTTCGGTCTATATGAAGGTATGACTGACCAAACAACTGATATTGACCACAATTTCAAGAACAGAATATGAGTCATTTTGCACAACATGAATATAAGTCGAAATAATAAAGGTATAAAACTACTTACTCATTTTCAAATGCTACAGTAACTTCATCTTCATGAACATCAGTAATAAAAGCCTAAAAGTAAGTTCAAAATTCATATTATTCTTAACTATTTTAGCCTAACAACTAAGTAAACATACATAAAATGTGTCCTCTGCTAAAAATCTTACTAAATTATCATTTCAGGTGAACCTGAATTTCAAACAAACCATGAAAACTACAAGTTCAAAAAACAGTATGAATGTATTAACGCTACCACAGTAGAAAGTGCGTTAATGACGAATAAAGGCATTGGTTGTTTGCAGGGGAACAAAGTTACCTTTTGGATTCCCCATTTTGGATACAAAGGAAAGCAGCCAAAACTGTCAAATATTATAAAAACTGCCAAAACAGTAGCTACGGTGGTGTTAATATGTAAGTACTCAAAAAACATTGAATTATAAATAGTAAACTTATTACTTTTCATGATTTGAAAATTACAAAACAATAAAGTATGTCCTCCATTTATGAAAGGAGAAAAACATCATCTAGCGATGTTCACCATTAAAAATATTCCATGTAACACATTTCAACTTTCTATCCACCAAACGCATTAACTGTTTCATAACAGGGGCAGGGATTTAAAGGAATTCAAACATTCTTTAGCAATAAAGCTAAAGTTGGAAGAATAACTTTTTAGCAAAATACAAAAATGACAAAAGTTAATGAATATGTTTACATATTTTTTTCACTGCTCTATGTGTTTCATTTCTAGTTAAAAACAAAATAGCTAACATTTCTTTACAATTCGAAATAAAAAATTTCGAATCGTACTTAGCACTTGCGTTCTCAACACAAGTTTGATTTTTAAAGTGCTAATAATGCAATTATTGGGGAGAAACTTTATGCCTGTTAGGACAAAATATTGTTGTGCCTAGTGGCAGTTGAAACAGGCCAGCTAAGATTTATAAAAAGATTAAGTTCAATATCGCCATGCTTGTTTGCACTTTCGGATTGTGAATCTTTTCTTTTTCGAGCATAAAAGCGAAAGTACCTTGCTTCATTTTCTAAATTAGAGTGCTTTTGCATTTTGCGAAAAATGCGACGGGAGTGGAAGCCCTGAACAGGGGCGATAGTGGATTTAACGAAAATTTTTTGAAGACTGAGCGAAATAATTTTTCAGTTTTACAATGTGTTTTGTTTTTCCAAAATTTTTGGAAATGGTTACCCAAAATTTACCGATCACAACACCACTGAACTAAAATTATCTCTTTTATTGTAAATAATTACAGTTATTAAAAAAATCTCATTCTTATTGTAAAAAATATTGTAACTTCTTTCAAAAATTTAATTAGTTTTCTATAAAAGTCACAAAAATGACCACAAGCAAAAAAAAAAAAAAAACTAGAACAATCCCTAGTTGACTTTTTGATACTTGAAAAATTCTTATTAACAGACATACAATAGACCCTCGTTTTGCACGGGCTTATTTTACGTGGTTTTGACTGTACACGGTTTCAGATTTGACACCTTTATTTTACGCGGATGAGTTTCGGTTTTACACAGATGCGGCAATGCAAACACATAAAATTTTCCCCTCTTTCAAAATCCAAACTCCTAAAGATGGCAGATTAAGCTTAATCAACTGCATTTTGGCATGCTAATTATTGAGCTTGGGCCACTGGAGACATTTTATGCGATTCCAGAACTCTTCCCAGAAGTAAAGTTATTAAACTCACAGTTCAGAACTCACTGGAAGAGCTTTTAGGAGTGACAAAGGAGGTCAAAACCAGCGAGGATACTGACGTCGGTGACGCACAACGAAAAACGTTAACATTGAAAATTTTGAGCCAATCCTAGATAATAGAAATGATTTTTCTGATTTGTTAGTGAAGGAAGATTCTATTATGGAAATGATGCAAGTGATCATGGATGCGTTAATGCTCTACAAAGAATTACAGAGAAAAATTCTTAGTGACTGCCAAAAGACTATCATTGTCAGCTCCTCTTTATAAACAGAACACGAAATTAATTTGTTTCCTTTATGCATGTTGTGTATAAAAGTCGAGATAAGAACATATTAAACATCTTAATGCAATTAGTAGAGACGTACCGAGTACTCGGTAACTACTCGGTACTCGGCATACTCGGCCAAATTTTGATCAGATACTCGGCCAATACCGAGTAGTTGCAAAAAATTGAATATTGTCCAAGACAGACATTAAAATTTATAAAAAAGCGCAAGCATATTAAATATTCTGCAATCATTTTACAAGTCAATTTTAAATTTTGAGAATAATGAAGTTTTTAATGCTTTAATGAAATAAATCTTTATTTTAATGTCCCCAAAGTTAATAAAACTTATTTATTAAAAATTGTGCAAAAAAGGTAAGTATAGAAAATATGAAATTTTTACATAAAAAATAGATTTTTGCTACAAACAAAAATTAGTTATAAGAAATATAAAAATTCCTTTGCTTAAAAAAAAGGGAAATAAAACAACATTAAAAGCATAGTGCAGGAACATTGCAGATACATGTTTTGGCGTTACATGGAATTCCTTTTTTCAATGCACAAAATGTGAGCTTGTAGATTTAAAGGCATCCTACAAAAGTCGGATTTTTTTGTCGAATGTCTTAACATTTGTTACCTCACATTTTATGCACCAATAAAGACGTTCCTTCTAACGCAGAAACACATGTGTGCAGTGTTCCTGCACATTTGCTTTTAAAAATTATTTATGTTTGGCGGACTAGAACTAAAATAGATTGGTATAGTTTGTCTTAATTCCAACTTGATCAATCATACCTTTTATTTATTTATTTTTAATTTTAAAAATAATTTTTTGTAAAATTTTTGACGTAAACAAAATTTTTTAAATAATGCAAAATTAAATTTCAGCAGGAATTTAGTTTTAAAAACTTTTATATGGACAAAGAGGTCTATACTACTATTCCAATAAGTTCAAAATTGATCACGTGTGTGTCAGTGGTTCTTCTTAAAACATAATTGGTACTTGTTAACTCGGCCGAGTAGTGAAATGCCGAGTACTCGGTAACTCGGTACTCGGCCGAGTAGTGAAAGGCCGAGTACTCGGTACTCGGCCAAAGTGCTACTCGGTACGTCTCTAGCAATTAGTCATCACTAGAATGAAGTATTTTGTTATCTACGGAACCAAACTGCTACTTTAACGTATTAGGTCTCTATTTACGTGGTTTTGTTTTGTGGGCAGTTCTCAAAAGGTGGGAGCAAACAGATCTCAACTTTGAAGCTTCAACATCAAACAACTTTCATTTTAATTAACTCCAAAATTTTTTGAGATAAATTATAATACTGTATAGAGACAAGAATTGACATTAATTGTGGAAAAAATGCTCTTCAAACACCTTTAAAAAATATTTTCTTTGTTAAAAGGCACAATTTTTTGGACATTCAAAATGCTAACTGAGCAAATGCACCATCGAAAAAAAAAAAAATTTTATTATTTCCATAAGCCTCAAAAAAGATTAAGGGTACATTAATCTCAAACTAAATATTTTTTTCATAATACTTTCCACAAATTAAAAAAATAAAGATATAATATTTATTTTGTAAACGAATTTAGAAAAAAAGGAAGTTAGAAGTTTGATGTATGTCCAAAAGTTACGATCTAGACAATGTTATTATTTGAGAACTAAATAGATGATTTATATGTTTTAAAGGTAGTTTTTGATCCTAAAATTAATTGTTAATTATTTTAAAGTGTTTTCAAATGTTTTTATGCAGTATCTTTAAAACAAAATTATTTTTCTTAAACATATATGTGAGGTGTCCAAATTACGTTACGATCTACTGCCAATAATTCTGTCCATTTACTCATTATCTTACTACTATTATATATGCGAAAGATTGTCTGTATGGATGTTTGTTACTCTTTCACGCAAAAACTACTGAATGGATTTTGATGAAACTTTGCAATAATATAGCTTATGCATCAGAATAACACATAGGGTAGTTTTCGTCCCATTATGGGGGGCAAAACCCCCTTAGGGAGGCAATAAAACACAATTTTCGTATAAATTCTCTAATATGAGGATGAAAAAATACTTGCACATATTAACATTATATGTCCATTGAAAGCTCTGATTTTTCTGCTGAAGATGGCATCTGTTCGAAATTTCTAAGTAGAATAAAAAACGAGTTATGAGCTTTTTAGTTCCATGTTCAAAGACTTTCCTTAACTCAATACAATATTTAGTGTATCATCTCAACTCCCTGTCGATAACGACTATTGTTGTATTGTTGACTATATTTGCTTTTCGTGACCGTTCAAGGCTTTTCTCAAGTCAAATCTTGCACAAAGCAAGATTTTTGCACAAGATTGGCAATAATACATGGATTTGGCTGATTTTTTTTCCATTTTAATGCAACTTTGAGGCAATTCATGGTTTTTTTATTTATTTGTATTGACTGGGTATTTAATCGATCAGCTGGAATCCAGCCAAACTTTTTTTGTGGAATCATTTCAATAGCTAAGGCATTTAACATTTTTTTCAACTGTCGCTGTTTTTGAAGCTAAAGACTACGCAATACTGTTTCTCGGTTTTCACCATGTAACCAAATAT
Organism: Uloborus diversus; assembly: GCF_026930045.1. Classification (NCBI taxonomy): domain Eukaryota; kingdom Metazoa; phylum Arthropoda; class Arachnida; order Araneae; family Uloboridae; genus Uloborus; species Uloborus diversus. Next base: position 87,760,272 of record NC_072731.1, on the reverse strand, counting down.
TGCCATTTCTTTAATATTTCTTTCTTTAAATTTGTTAACACGTAAACTAATTCGCCAACTAATTCGTAAATTCATAAACAGCACAAAAACTTCCATTACTTTGTCATTGCACACAATTTCAAACGATTGCCAAATTTTTACTGTTTATTGGAAATATTTCGGGTAGCATCATTGTTGACCCTATTTTGAGACGATTTCTACGGTAAGAAGTTACACATTATACAATAATTTAGATTGCCTGTGTAGCGCTGGATATTATGTATTTGACGGAGATCGGGATTATAAGGGAACTGTTTCACTTTATTTAAGAATAGTTGACCTCACTCGAATTGGATTTTTTGGGAACTACCCAAACTGACTTCTTTACAACTCCTGAATGTTTTTGTGATTTATTTTTTGTGATTTTTGGGTTTCTTCTCAGTTTTGCCAACATTTCATTTACTCCCTTTCCCCCTAATTTTCAGTTTTAATCATACCTTTTGATACATTTAAGGGGGCAGGCAATTTGAAATGTCGCGAAACTAGAGACAAACAATGTTTTGGTAACTATTTGACCTCTGCCTGTAATGACCATTAACTTGAATCAATTGAAAAAAAAAACTACATCAACGTTAGCGAAGCCGCGGGCAAAAGCTAGTTTTAAATAATTTTCTGTCTTGTAAGCTTAATAAAAAATGCTAATATAATGTTAATTTCTATAATCCATTGATATTTTGCACAACTAATACGTTATGCATTGAACATTACATTACATAAATTGACTTGACTTGATTCTCTTAACGCCTAGTGGCGCATCAGGCCGCTAGTGTGGCATTCCATCCCAACCGGTTTAATGCTGCCTCCCTGGTCCTCTTCCAGCTTGGCCAAACAAAGGCATTTCTTTTTTGTATGACCATCTGATGCCAGGTTAGTTTTGGACGCTCGCGCTTCCTCTTGCCATCAGGGGTCCATGTGAGAGCAGTTCTTGTAAGGTCTATTGCCTGCATTCTGAGAATATGTCCTATCCATGACCATCTGTGCCTTTTTATCAGTGTGGTTATCGGCTTGCAATTTGTACGTTTGTACAGGTCTGAATTCGATATTTTATTAGTATATGTTTAATATTGTTCTCAGGCTTTCAGTTTGAAAGGCATCAAGCTCTTTTTCTTGCTATCTAGTTAGCTTTTATGTATTGCTGCCACAGAGTAATGGACTGCTGTAACTTTTGAATTGAAAATTTGTATTTTGAGTTTTACGTGTATGTTGTTAGATCTCCATATTTTATATAAAGATTTAAAGGTGCATTGAGCTTTTTTAATTCATATTAATATATCATTATTTATATCTCCCTCAGATGAAACATATGCCCCAAGATAAATAAAATTGTCAACTTCATCTATTTCCTTTCCATTAATGCAAATTTTTTCATTTTTGTTACTTTTGATTTTCATCATCTTTGTCTTGGCTTCATTTATTTTCAATCCGACTTTTCTTGCATTTTTTTCCAGCTTACTTGTTTTTGACTGCATAGTATCAAGGTTTGATGACAATTGTACAATGTCATCTGCATAGTGTAAATCTGCAAGATGATCATGCAAAGTCTTATCTTACCTCAGTTTTACAGTATCCCAAGTTTACAGTTTTACATAAACAGTAGAAATACAAGTTTTGATCGCAACAAACGCATTTAAGTAAACAAAACAGCGGCAGCTCATAACTCTGCAACATTTCAAAGATGATTATTTGTTACTTTGCCGATATTTTGGATAAAATGTCTTCAAATTACGACATCAAATGGATATCTAAACAGCAATTATTTAATAAATAATTCTTCAATGTTCTAATATTAAGATATTTCTCTCTTTGCACAAAAATCACTAAACAAACCCTGATTGTCGACAACTCACAGCGTACGATAAGCAAAGGTTTACCAGCGGAGAATTCCGGTCTTCGCCAACAGCATCAGTGTTAGCAACTTCATCACCTGCACTGGCAAAATGGATGGGGGGATTTTTCGGATTCTATGAAACCGTAACAAAATTTTATTGTTTAAAGAACAGCATATAGAGTCATTCAAGTACTTTAAATCCTCAATTTTTCATTGCAGAATTTAAAAATAGAAAAAATTTTCATTGGAAAAGTTCAAAAACTGAAACTTACATTACGTCAGATTTTGATGTCCAAAATCTGTTACCTATAGAACAATCATTAAATTTGCAATTTATTAATTTTAAAAAATACCTGCTGTCTTTTTATATTTGTATATGATGTTCTAGGTGTATATACTATGCAATAAAAACAAAATTGATGTCAAATTTCAAAGTTTTAAAAATTGCTCAGAATAGAATTAACTTTTTTGTTTCCACCTTTTGAGAACTGCTCCTACGTGGCATTTCCGTGGAACGTAACCCACACGTAAAACGATGGTCTACTGTATAGCAAACTGTTAAGCCAAGCTTTTAGCTCAACATTATCTTGTATTAAAGATTACTTTAAATTAAAGCATAAGACCATTAATAATAACTACGAATAAAACGAATACAGTCAGACCCGGACTTACGCAAGGAATGCGTTCCAAGGCTCCTCGTCGAATGTGCAGCTTCCAATTTCATACTGTTTACACTTCGCTCAGACACTACTCTGCGAGCTTTATAGTAAAACTAAATTTCTGAACTTTTATGGATGGCCTTTTTCTTGACTTTAAAGTGCACATATCAAAGATTCACTCATATCTAATTGTCTTGCTACTTTTGATCAACTTTTTGGTTGTTCAAGCGTATCAAAAATCTTTACTTTTTCTTAATTTGTAGCAAACTTTCGCTTTTTGTTTCCATCTTCACAAACTTTAGATGAAACAGCTTGCCTAGGTGCTACAATATTTCACCACCTTTCATATTTAGACAGGGCTGGCTTTCTGCCGGCAAAAACTAATTTTTGCCATGCCAGTGGCAGAAACTGGTTATAACCGGTAAAAACTGGCAGAAAGTGACAAAAACTTAAAAGCATCTTTAATAACTCAAGTAACTAGTTGCTAAATGAAAACTAAGTTACTAAATATATTTGTTTAAGTAAACTAAAAAAGTTAAATTTCATTTCATCATTGTAAAAAATAAAATCTTATGCTAGTAACTTTGATTTAGTACAGAAAGGGAACTTTTCAATTGCAGACGCTCGTAATATTTGGATTAATCTAACAAAAGACGGAAAACCATATATTGGAAAGAGAAGTGACACACAGAATTAAACAGGCAATACTGATTGTAATTTCTGTGCTTCAAGAAGAAAGTGGAAGAACTTTACTTGCCAATATTAACCTAGTTTTGTACCTAATGTCACAGCTTTGCAAAACAAATTGGCCCCATTTCTTGAAACTTACATTTCTTAATCAAATTTTTACCACTACACCAGTTACTACATGATGGACCAGTTTAAAAAAATATGCAACAGATGAAAGTTTCACAAACATTGCTTGTTCCTTGACGCATTGCCTGCTAGCTTTTCTGTTGCGAGAATATTCTAAAGTTTCTCATTTGTGCGTAATAAATTGAGAAACTTTAGATTTTTAAAACCACCTTTTCTAAGAGGCAACAGCGGGGTTTTGAATTACACATAATATTGTAATTAAATTGTGCTTTGGTTAACAATTATATTTTACATGCATTTTCTATTGTATGTCAAAAATTAATTTTTTGGCACTTTGTGAGTTTTTGCCAGTTTCTGCCACAAATGTGGAAGAAAGTGGTTTTTGCCATGCCGGTTTTAACCGGTGGTTTTAATCGCCTCGGCAGAAACTTGCCAACAGTGTACTTAGAGTAAATAAATGAAAAATGTCAAATGATTATTTATACAGTAACAAAGCGATGCTTCGACTAGTGCGGTGTTTGGGAACTTGTGCAGTCAGTGATGCTAAAAGGATGAAAGTGTAGTCATGAAGTCAATACAAAATAGACATTTAGCACCACAATTTCTTTACAAATATTTTGTGAGGAAGAAATTCCCTTTAGCTTTAAAATTGGTTACTCATGAAAAGCTCCCATTATAGCCATTTCGCGTAAAAGTCGAATTGGGTTGTAGCGGGAGTCAACTGTGTTCATATTTTGGTATTCGGCTCTGAGTGTTTTCTCACATCAAAATTACTTTGAATGTTATAAAATTAAGAAGTAACAATTTGAATTATTTTTGTGGTAGTATATTATAACTTTTACTTGATGTATAAAAAAATAAACTATTCACCAATTATTAAATACAGTGAACTCCCTCTATCTGAACACTCTCTAATGTGAACATCCCAATGTTCTAAACACATTTTGATGGTCACGGCAAATACATATGGGCAGTTCTCAAAAGGTGGGAACAAAAAAGTTAACTTTGAGCAATTTCAAAAATTTTCAAATTTGACAACAATTTTGCTTTTATTCTATAGTATGCATACCTACAACATAATATATGAACATGAAAAGACAGCAGGTATTCGTAAAAATTGTTAATTAGCAAATTAAATCAGCAGTCTGTAGGTAACAGACGTTGGACATTGTTGTCCTGTAGGAAACAGATTTTGGACATCATCATAATGTAAGTTTCAGCATTTTTGACAATTGTTAATCTGATTTTTAACTTTTCCAATGAAAAGTTTATTTACTACTTTTTGAATTTTGCAATTTAATAATAAAGAGGATATTAATGAAGTACTTGAATGGCTATACATACTGCTCTTTACATATAATAAAGTTTTGGAATGATTTTGAAGAAGTTGATAAAAGGTTATAAAAAAGTTTCAAATTAAAAATACAAAACGTAAAAAGTGACATCAGTTTTAATAATGAATAATTTTTCTAATGTCATAAGAATTAAAACGATGTCTTAAAAAAAATTATTGAAAAAAGAAATTCGTATTTCTGTTTGGAGATTGAAAAATTATGTTTCCAAATGAAGAGAAGGGCAGTTCTCAAAAGGTGGGAACAAACACAGACCTCAACTTTGAAGCTTCAACACCGAATAACTTTCATTTTAATTAACTCAAAAATTTTTGAGTTAAACTATAATACTGTATAGAGACAAGAATTGACATAAATTATGGAAAAAATGCTCTTCAAATGCCCTTAAAAAAATATTTTCTTTGCTAAAAGGCACAATTTTGGACATACCAAAACGTTAACTGAGCAAATGTACCATTAAAAAAAATTTTTTTTTAATTATTTCCATACGTTTCAAAAAAAAATTAAAGGTATGACTCTTACACTGAATAACTTTTTGTTAATATTTTACACAGATAACAAAAATAAAGATAGATTATTTACTTTGTAAACGATTTAAAAAAAACGTAACTTTGAAATTTGATGTATGTCCAAAAGTTGCGATCTTTAAAATGCTATTATTTGAGAACTAAGTATATGATGTTTTTGTTTTAAAGGTATTTATCGATCCTCAGAATCAATTTTTAATTGTTTAAAAGTGTTTTCATAAGCTTTTATGCAGTATCTTAGAAGAAAAATGATTTTTCTTAAACATACATGTGAGATGTCCAAATGGCGTTACGATCTTGATGTCGATAATTCTGTCCGTTTATTCATAATTTTTGATGATCCACTGTCTTCTAACCTCAATAAAAAAGGTTATTATAATGTTATCTTTTTTAATCCATTGGTATTTTGCATAATTAATACGTTACACATTGAACAATGCATAAATTACAGTAGTAACATGGCTTTCTATGATCGAACAAAAGCCATTTTGCGCTAACATCGCAAAGCAAACTTCCGCTGGCGACATTGGCGACAACACAGTATACGATACGCTAAAGGTTACCAGAGGGGAATTCCAGTCTGACAAATGTAGTTTATCGTCAGCTGTACCACTTTTGGCAACTTTATCACCTGCGCTAGCAATTTTTTTTTTCCGCTTTTATTATTTTAGAATTCTTTTTCTCTTCTTTCTTTTGGAAACATAATTTAACGATCTCCAAATAGAAATACGAATTTCTTTCTTCAATAATTTTTTTAGACATCATTTTAATTCTTATGACATTAGAAAAAATATTCATTATTAAAACTGATGTCACTTTTTACAATTGTATTATTTTTAATTTGAAGCTTTTTTTTAACTTTGCATCAATTTCTTCAAAATCATTCCAAAACTTTATTAAATGTAAGGAGCAGCATGTATAGCCATTCAAGTATTTCATTAATATCCTCTTTATTATTAAATTGCAAAATTTAAAAAGTAATAAATAAAATTTTCATTGGAAAAGTTAAAAATCAGATTAACAATTGTCAAAAATGATGAAACTTACGTTATGATGATGTCCAAAATCCGTTACCTACAGGAAAGCAATGTCCAAAATCTGTTACCTACAGATTGCTGATTTAATTTGCTAATTAACAATTTTTACAAATACCTGCTGTCTTTTCATGTTCATATATTGTGTTCTAGGTATGCATACTATAGAATAAAATCAAAATTGATGTCAAATTCGAAAATTTTTGAAATTGCTCAAAGTTAACTTTTTTGTTCCCACCTTTTGAGAACTGCCCAGAAAAAAAAATTCTACAATAACAAAAGCGGGGAAAAAAAATTGCTAGCGGAGGCGATAAATTCGCCAAAACTAATGCAGCTGACGATAAACTACATTTGTCAAACTGGAATTCCCCTCTGGTAACCTTTAGCTTATCGTATACTGTGTTGTCGCCAGAGGTTTGCTTGGCGATTTTAGCGCAAAATGGCTTTTATTGCGATCATAACCAGCCATGCTTCTACTGCAATTTATGTACTGCTCAATGTGCAACGTATTAATTTTGCAAAATACCAATAGATTAAAGAAGATAACATTATAATAACCTTTTTATTGAGGTTAGAAGACAGTGGATCATCAAAAATTATGAATAAACGGACAGAATTATCGGCGTCAAGATCGTAACGCCATTTGGACATCTCACATGTATGTTTAAGAAAACTTATTTTTCTTCTAAGATACTGCATAAAAGCTTATGAAAACACTTTAAAACAATTAAAAATTGATTCTAAGGATCGATAAATACCTTTAAAACGAAAACATCATATACTTAATTCTCAAATAATAGCATTGTAAAGATCGTAACTTTTGGACATGCATCAAATTTCAAACTTACTTTTTTCTAAAATTGTTTACAAAGTAAATAATCTGTCTTTAACTTTTGTTATTTGTGTAAAATATTAACAAAAAATTATTCAGTGTTCGATTCATACCTTTAATTTTTTTTTTTTTTTTTTTTCTGAAACGTATGGAAATAATTAAAAAGGAATTTTTTTTTAATGGTACATTTGCTCAGTTAACGTTTTGGTATGTCCAAAATTGTGCCTTTTAGCAAAAAAAAATATTTTTTAAGGGTATTTGAAGAGCATTTTTTCCATAATTTATGTCAATTCTTGTCTCTATATGGTATTATTATTTAACTCAAAAATTTTTTAGTCAATTAAAATGAAAGTTATTTGGTGTTGAAGCTTCAAAGTTGAGGTCTGTGTTTGCTCCCACCTTTTGATAACTGCCCATATATGCATTATCCAGTCTCCCTCTATAATAAACACCTTCATAATCTGAACAGTTTTGTTCAGTCCCTTGAGTGTTTAGAATAAAGCGAGTCCACTGTATTGAATAGAGACGTACCAAGTAGCACTTTGGCTGAGTAGCCAAGACTGAGTACTTGGCCTTTCACTTTTCGGTCGAGTACCAATTATGTTTTAAGAACTAAGGACACACACATGATGAATTTTGAACTTATTGGAGTAGTAATATAGACCTCCATAGTCATACAGATTTTAAAACAAAATTTCAGGTGAAATTTAACTACACACTATTTAAGAAAGTTAGTTTGTGTCAAAAACTTTAATAAACAATTAAATAAAAGGTATGATTAATCAAGTTGGAATTAAAACAAACTGTATCAATCTATTATAGTTCTAGTTCGATAAACGTAAATAATCTTTAAAGCAAATAAAAAAACGTTAAAAGCCTAAATATGCAGGAACACTGCAGTTGCATGTTTCTGCGTTACAAGGAACGTCTTTTTTAGTGCATAAAATGTGAGCTCATGAATGTAAAGACATCGGACAAAAAAATCTGACTTTTGTCGAATGTCTTTAAATCCTTAATCTCACATTTTGTGCAACACTTTCAATTGTTAAAATATTTTAATAGAATTTTTTCCTCTAAGTATTTCTTTACCCAAAGCCACAACCTTTTTCTTACTCTTAAAAACAACTTAATTTTACTTCTCTTCAGTGTTATAATTATGCTAAAATTTGAATCTGCAAAAGCAAGGTTTTAAAAATTCAGTCAGGTTTCCAAGTGATTAGGAATACATTGCAATACGATTGAAAGGGTTTTTTTGTTAAGAGTCCATGAATAGGAAAGGATCCCTTACAATGTTTCTGATCAAAGGTAGTTGTCCTACACTAATATGCGATAGAGAAAAAGTAGTTGCACTCAAATACACATCCATAATTAAATTTTACTCTGATTAGATTTTATAAGTGTTTTTTTTTTTTCAACTTATACATAGAATAGTCTTATTTTATGAATATAGTAATTGCAAATGACAGTAAAGTATTATATGCTTGCACATTTTATCAATTGTAAAATCTGTCTTGAACGATATTCAATTTTTCACATCTATTTGGCCGAGTATCTAATCAAAATCTGGCCGAGGGCCAAGTTCTCGGTAAACTGGCCTAGTAAGCAGAGTACTGAGTAGTTACCAAGTACTCTTTACGTCTCTAGTATTGAAAGTTGTTTAATATTTGGTCGCAGAGCAATAAAGTATTCAGCCAGCACCGAATGTTCAATTATTTGGAGGAACAGAATATATTCAGTTTGTCTGCTATGCAGTATCCTACCCAATACCAAACAAATATTCAGTGCATCTCTACAAAAAACAAAATTTTGTGAAAAATATCATTCATGACATAGAATTTCATGGAGGGATCACTTTGAAATTCTTCATCGAACAATAAAGAATTTTCTGATGGGAGTCAAAAACAAAGCAAACAAATTTGTATCTGGATCAGCATATGAACTTTTGAACTTATTTAAGTTAAAACAAAAGAATAACACTGTATATACTACTACAAAGAGAGCCATTACAATAATAGCAAAGTTTGAATCTTCTAATTGTGGAAGACAGCAAAAAAAGTAGCTGAAAACTTTGGTTTTTTCACATTTAAAAAAAATACAAAAGCCTCCTTTTAAAATCACTACATTTGATTATTTTCGTATATTTAACTGGTGACATTTACAAACATATTTTTAAAAAATCACGTTTAATATTCAAAATACTAATTTTTTAAATTAGGGTGAGATTCCAGAAGAGTCATTTTGCCCTCGGTGAAACTTGATTTAAATCCTAGTATTTTAATGATTTTGTTTGAAATAAGAACAGAATATAATAACTAAAAAGAAGACGGAATTACAGTTTATACCATTGTAGAGCAGTTGCAGTAACTTTTATTTAACGCAGAGTGTAGAGCAAATCAGGAAATCCATCTCGAATAAAAATCGCAATACTTATTCCTTTAATTTTGAACTAAGAATAACTAGGCAGCATTTTCCGAAACAAAATTGTGCAACGCTTTTTACAACATTAGACACAAATATGAGAGCCGAATTAAAACGAAAACTAACTTTCTTTGCTTAACAGAAAATCGTGCTCGTGATTTTAAAACGCCGATATTAGAAAAGGCAACAATGAATCGATACAAAAAGGACTAAATATCGTGCAAATATTCAAATATTAATTGAAGTCAAATAAAACATGCATTAAAACATTATTAATTAAGTATGACCAAGAAAATATATAACTGTCACTGTTGAATGATACATGGATAACGGCAGTATTTTCACATAAAAACAAAAGAAGTCATGTGACAAAATCTAATAAATAGAAAAAGACACTCTTCATTCATGATCATCAACAACAGATTTGAATATTTTAAACTTAATTGGTAACAAGACACTTAAATTACAAACCTTATAGTAAGCGCCATTCTCGCCGCACACTTCCACAGCGAGGTCCTCCATTTTGCAGCAGAACACAATTAAGGGGGGCTGTCTATGAGAAACCTTAAAGTTTCCGGTCTTTTGCCGGCATTACAAAATGAATCATAAGACTATATTTAAAAAATAATAATACGAGACATTTTATTTTGAGATCTAATTAGCACAAAACTAAAGAAATAATGAGTAAAATTATCTGTACTTTACAATGCAAAAGAACTATGCGTTTAAAAACTGATGTGATGGTTAAACTGCAAGTTACTTTCATAACCGCGAGAAATATTCTCATCATAAATATTTTATTTTATAATTTTTAATTTTATTGAGGAAAAGTTAAGGTGGTGTTTATGTTTTTTTAGGACCTATTCTCTGAAAAATATCATTTACAACGTCAAAAATTTCACTTCCAGAAGTTTTAATTCAGTATTTACAAATGTTAATTGCGGCTTTTCTAAACCGGAGAAGGACAAAGAACTTGATTTTTTAAATAACTTTGATATTTAAAGGATTCGTTCACGATCATTGCAGGAACGAAAGAGAGTGCTGGATTTTCTTCATCTCCCCCCCCTCCCTAGTAGGGAAATAAAATAATTAGCAATTTTGATGAAAAAATTGCGTTCGATATTTATTCCATTTTTATGAAAGATGCTAAAAAGCTTCACAAATGTCAAAAGACTGAAAGCAATACAGGAAAAACCCTTATCATAAAGAGAAGAAAATTACAGGGAAGGCGAGACTTTTGAAATGGTGTATACTTCACGAGCCCCAAGCCAATCAAGCCACTATTTGGCACTTTATGTGGGAAGAGGGGTGCCAAACCCCTAACTGACAAGGGACTCCCATTGGCTCTTGGCGACCCTTCTCCAAGCCGTGCGCAAACAGCTGTAAAAGCAAGGTGCTTTCGACCTCTCTTCCCCATAGCTCCCCCGCCTCCTCCCCCAGCCCCTTCTAACCGCCTGATTCAACATTAACCTGGGGCCACCTAAACTCGCGGTTAAGCGCGAAACCGGTCCTCAACCCGGAGTTACCACCGATTTCTTATTTACCTTCAACTTCAACTTCGCACACTACTATAGGGCACCCGGGTCTAGGAAGACTGGGCGTCGCAGATTGGGCGCCGGGAACATTAGGCGCCGAGCACATTGTGCCCAATATTCCCTGCGCCCAAAGTTCCCGGCGCCCATAATGCTCGGCGCCCAAAGTGCACGTCGACAAAAAATGCTCGGCGCCAAATGTTCCCGGTGCCCAATTTCCGTCGCCCAATCTTCACATTTCGAGGTTTAAGGGTGTGGCTTTTTGCTCCCCCTGGTTTTGGGAAGGGCGAGGGATTTTACTTTAATAATTTTTTGTTTGAAACTTTTCAATACATTTAAAATAAATTTAAAATAATGTTTTAAGAAAATAAAAAAAAAATCAATTCATGTTAAGCAAAGAACAAATTGCAATCACGTACGAACCAACCACCACGATCAGTGGCGGACTGGCCCTGCTCGCCATATTGGCCCGCAGGCCGGTGCATGGACTGGCCCGCCGCTATTTGGCCTGATCGACCTCCCTCCTCTGCGCCCTCGAGCATGTGCCCCTTTAAACCTGTGAATCTTCATTTTTTACTTTCTTCTATATCTAACACATTGAAAATATGCAACACCAAGGAATGGTCAGAAAGTGATGAAATTTGGAAAAAGACAGCAAGGAATAATAATTTCAAAATGATAGGCAGAATACAGCGGTCTAGGAAGATTGGGTGCCGGGAACTTTAGGCGCCGAGCATTTTGGGCGCCGGGAACTTTGGGCGCCGAGCATTTTGGGCGCCGGGAACTTTGGGCGCCGAGCACTTTGGGCGCTGGGAACTTTGGACGCCGAGCACTTTGAGCACCAAGAATTGTGCCCAGTATTCCCGGGTCCTAAAATGCTCGGCGCCCAATGTTCCCGGCGGCGAATTTTGAAACGCTCTCAATGCTTACGTTACGGTAGTTACCGGTTAGTTAACCACGTGACAGCTAATGATCACGTGCTCCAATCAACTGCTTAGAATGGTAACCGGTTGATCATAGAACGCTGGGGTTAGTAACCGGTCGACCGGTGAGGTTCGTCGAACGCAAGGAATGCTTGCGTTCGCCGAGCTCAACTGGTAGCTACCGGTTAATCGATCACGTGACATCTAATGATCACGCAGCGGTTAGCAACCGGTTACTCAGTGGTCGACCGGTTAGGATCGCCGAGCAAAACCAATTACAGTACATTGGCGAAATGAGAAATAAAACCGAGCGCGTTCTATTAAACAGCATGGTGACCTGGATACATTAAAGCAACCCCGAGTAAAATGTAAACAGAGCCGCCCCTTTAAAATGTGAGGTAGAAATTGCAATGCGAAATATTGCTGTTTAAAGTTTTAGCTCGTTTTAATTTCACGATTTACTGTTTTTTGTGTTGTGAAATATTTCCGTTTTCGTAGGGTTTCTTCTGAATCTTAATTTACGTCTGTATTGTTGTTATGTTTGGAAAATTCTGCTTGCGGTAAACATTCGCAATAAACTCACATTGAAAGAGACGCAGAACAGATTTTAACATGGTAGATAATACATGCTGTTTCAAAATGAGTTTCTTTGACTGTTGATTTTTTTTTATATTCTTGAGAATAGTAACTGAAATACAATCTGAGTGCGCTTCTCTTATGTTGTTGATGTTTTAATTTATTGGTTTTCTCTGAACAATATGTTGAATGTTTTGGTTATTTCATAAAGTTTTTTAACAATAAAAATGTCATGAGAAAATCTGTAAAAAATACTACCATTTAATGATCTAAGAAATACATTTTGTCTCAGGAAAGAACATAATCCTTTTCATTTAATTTAATTTCACCTTCATCTGTCTCAGTTTTTAGTTTTATAAAAAAAATAAAAAGAGGAAAGGATGGGTGGGAAGATGTTGAGTCACTGCTCCTATGCTCTGCGGGGCTCGTGAGAATTTGAGCGACCAGTGTCAGCCTTTGCACACTCCCCCCCCCCCCATTTCCTAGAAAAAATTAAAATGACACGTTTGGCTACCACCAACTACTCTCGCAATCAGTAGTCATTGGCCCCAGGAACTGTAAGCTTTTCCATTTCGATTGTTTTATGCTCCGAGCTTATGTCACTCCTTAACTGTACTAAATCATTATAGTCTAATAGGTGTGAGTTCATTTGTATGCTAATGATAATAATATATTCAGAGCTCTAAAAAAATTTTTTTTTTTTTTTTGGCCTTGTTAATTTTGCCTGAATGAACTGATAATTGATAACAATTTGCAGATTGCACCAAAATCTTAATTATATTAAAATGTTCCCTATCAAAGAAGTTTGCAGCAAATATTATATAATTGACTTTGAATTCATAGCACCTGTGATAGTTAAGTTAGAGGGGGGAGGGGAGCAAAAGTGGCCTTAGTAGTGCTAGTGCATTCTTGCACCCTTTGAACTTGTTTGTTTCCGTTTTTTTCCCTTACATTCATTGCATGCGAAAAATTCGGAAAACTTGCAGAAGGGGTGTGCTATTCATATTGTATTGTAATTAACTCTGAATTTGGAGCACTTCAGAAGTGATTGTTAGTTGGGGGAAAGGGTTCCAAACATAACAACAATACAGACGTAAATTAAGATTTTGAAGAAACCCTACGAAAACGGAAATATTTCACAACACAAAAAACAGTAAATCGTGAAATTAAAACGAACTAAAACTTTAAACAGCAATATTTCGCATTGCAATTTCTACCTCACAATTTAAAGGGGCTCTGTTTACATTTTACTCGGGGTTGCTTTAATGTATCCAGGTCACCATGCTGTTTAATAGAACGCGCTCGTTTTTATTTCTCATTTCGCAAATGTACTGTAATTGGTTTTGCTCGGCGATCCTAACCGGTCGACAACTGAGTAACCAGTTGCTAACCGCTGCGTGATCATTAGATGTCACGTGATCGATTAACCGGTAGCTACCAGTTGAGCTCGGCGAACGCAAGCATTCCTTGCGTTCGACGAACCTCACCGGTCGACCGGTTACTAACCGCAGCGTTCTATGATCAAACGGTTACCGTTCTAAGCAGTTAATTGGAGCACGTGATCATTAGCTGTCAGGTGGTTAACTAACCGGTAGCTACCGTAACGTAAGTATGGACAGTATTCATGTGACGTCACTGCGGGTAAAAACCGGCACTGCAGTGCATTGTGGGAGCTGTAGCAGACGACAATCCGGTGCAACAGCGTATAATAACACCAGCATTTATGCGGCCTATAAATTCTTCTTTCTATTTAAAAAATGAGAAGTTTTTTAAGCTTTTAACTAAGAAACGTTGTAAAAGAATGATTAATCATTCATTTAATACGAAATATTCTTTTTATTATCGTGCTTTCATGGATTTTAGCCTCTTTGGTTCCTCATCAGAAACATGGTGTAAACTCGAATTCTCGTTTAACTTTTCACTTTTCTCGGCATTTTTCATGCATTCATAAGTCTGTTTAAGCCCTAAGAATGTTCATGATGCGTAAGAAGTCCAGTAATCATTAAATAAAACGAGGATTTTTAGCACTACTAACACTGCATAGCTGGTCAAAATACCCGCAGACGGTCAGCTGATGGGACCGTTGCCAAACCGTGAATAAGGTCCATTGAGAGCGTTTCAAAATTCGCCGCCGGGAACATTGGGCGCCGAGCATTTTGGACGCCGGAAACATTGGGCGCCGAGCATTTTAGGCCCCGGGAATACTGGGCACAATATGCTCGGCGCCCAAAGTTCCCGGCGCCCAAAATGCTCGGCGCCCAAAGTTCCCGGCGCCCAATCTTCCCATTTCGGAATACAGAGTGAGAACGGCGTCGGCTTAGTAGAATGTAGGACCACCGCGGACAGCGATACACAAAGAAACACGTCTAGGCATAGAGTCAATATGGGTGCAGATGGTGTCCAGAGGATGGCTCTCCATTGTCCATTCCGTTTCAACCATTTGCCACAGTTCGTCTTCCGAACGAGGCAGAGGGACAGAGTCTGCAAACGGCGTCCAATCACATCCCACGCATGTTCGATTGGTGACAGGTCAGGAGAGTATGGTGACCAGGGATGCATCTGTGTGCCTTGGAGAACATGTTGGCAGATGCAAGCACTGTCCCAGTAAGCAAAATATCTTGCCTCAGTGTTGCATAAAGGTTGACATGCAAGAAAATTCATCTTGCATTAATACTGCCTCAATATTGTTATGTTACTCCTTTTATGCTGTCAGCAGGCTGCCACAATATTGACTGACAAGGTGCATGCAGCATAATATCAGGAAAATATCAAGGTAGGCTGCTTTTGTAACATTGAATACGTATTGATATGAAGATAATATCAAGATGTTGTCATGACAGCATGAAATCAAGGTCTAGGCAAGATGATCATGCTTTTGTAATATTGCATACGTATTGATATGACAGGAAAATGTCAGGATACATTGACATGACAGTATGAAATCAGCACGTTTGAAAGGTGTTTTATCCATTTATTTATTTGTATTATTTTCACTTCAAACTCTAGAATTAAATTTCATTCTTTAATTATTTCTGTTATTCTTCAAGATAGTTTTCTAGCCTGAGAATATTTTCTTAAAGCTGACATCTGATCGGAAATTCATATAAAGATATAAATAGTACTCGCAATTTAATTTAAAAAATTAAAGTTTCTTCGTTTTGCGTAATACTTGACTTCTTTTTTAAATTCATGCTTCTAATTGCATTATAAAGACATAAAATGCCTAGTTAGGAATAATTGCGGAAGTTTTTATAGCACATTTAAGAGTAAAGGTAGCAAAATAATAAATAAATAAATAAATACAATAAAGTACATTTTCAAATGGATGTCAGCAGTGAAAATATCCCATGAACAAAACATATGAATTTATCTTAAAGAATAACATAAATACTATTGAATAAAATTAATCTTACGTGAGATTGAAGTGATAATACGAAATTCTGGGCTTCATGTCCTTTGTTTCAAAGTCTAGGGACGAAAAAAGTTATTTTCGGCCATTTCTAACATGATCGCACATCGTCTGTGATATGACTTGTTGAGTACTATATTAATAAACAAATGCAGTTATCAGTCATTCATAAGTTTTTTCTAAAACAATACTATTCCACACTAATAACTAAGCAACCAACTTAACGAAGCTTAAAAGAATGCAACGCCACGTGCAGCACCTCTGAACCGACTGAAGTCGAAGCAGGAAGAATGTGACAGCAATGCGAGGGACGCTGGGTAGAAAGAACTGTGAGCATGCGCAAGTATCAACGAGAGTCCACCTGTTCTATTGTGTACTAATTACCTTGACGGCGACAGCATGAAATCAATATCATCTTGACGGCGAAAACATGTATGCAATGTTGTTATTGTAAGGTAATATCAATATTGATATTTTAAGATGAATGCAATGTTGCATACGTGTTGTTATTGTAATATTGCTTTTTAATCTTTATGCAAGATTTATGCAGTATGGAACACGTCAATATTGACGCCGTCAGTATAATATCAAGACCTGTCAAGGTTGATGCAAGAAATTTTGCTAGTAGGGGTGTG